>NW_027447319.1:0-33490 GCF_038048845.1 Mixophyes fleayi | reverse complement strand
TTGATTCATAATTTATGATTCATGATTCAATTCATGATTCAATTCATAATTCATGATTCATAATTCATGATTCAATTCATGATTCATAATTCATGATTCATGAATCAATTCATGATTCATAATTCATGATTTATAATTCGATTCATGATTCATGATTCAATTCATGATTCGATTAATGATTCAATTCATAATTCATTATTCATGATTCATAATTCAATTCATGTTTCATGATTCAATTCATGATTCATGATTCATGATTCAATTCATGATTCAAGATTCATGATTCGATTCATGATTCATGATTCGATTCATGATTCATGATTCAATTCATGATTCATGATTCATGATTCAATTCATGATTCATGATTCAATTCATGATTCATGATTCATGATTCAATTCATGATTCATGATTCGATTCATGATTCAATTCATGATTCATGATTCATGAATCAATTCATGATTCAATTTATGATTCATGATTCATGATTTAATTCATGATTCAATTTATGATTCATGATCTAATTCATGATTCAATTCATGATTCATGATTCATAATTCATGATTCAATTCATGAATCATGATTCAATTCATAATTCATGATTCAATTTATGATTGATGATTCAATTCATGATTCATGATTCGATTCATGATTCATGATTCAATCATGATTCATGATTCAATTCATGATTCATAATTCATGATTCATGATTCAATTCATGATTCGAATCCTGATTCAATTTATGATTCATGATTCATGATTCAATTCATGATTCATGATTCATGATTCATGATTCATGATTCAATTCATGATTCATGATTCATTATTCAATTCATGATTCATGATTCATGATTCATGATTCGATTCATGATTCATGATTCATGATTTAATTCATGATTCATGATTCATGATTCAATTCATGATTCATGATTCGTTTTATGATTCTTGGTTCATGATTCATGATTTGATTCATGATTCATGATTCAATTCATGATTCATGATTCATGATTCATGATTCAATTCATGGTTCATGATTCATGATTCATGATTCAATTCATGATTAATGAATCATGATTCATGATTCGTTTTATGATTCTTGGTTCATGATTCATGATTCGATTCATGATTCATGATTCGTTTTATGATTCTTGGTTCATGATTCATGATTCGATTCATGATTCATGATTCGTTTTATGATTCTTGGTTCATGATTCATGATTCGATTCATAATTCATGATTCATGATTCAATTCATGATTATGATTCATGATTCAATTCATGGTTCATGATTCATGATTCATGATTCAATTCATGATTCATGATTCATGATTCATGATTCATGATTCAATTCATAATTCATGATTCATGATTCATGATTCAATTTATGATTTATGATTCATGATTCAATTCATGATTCATGATTCATGATTAATGATTCATGATTCATGATTCATGATTCAATTCATGATTCATGATTCATGATTCATGATTCATGATTCATGATTCAATTCATGATTCATGATTCATGATTCAATTCATGATTCATGATTAAATTCATGATTAGAATCCTGATTCAATTAATGATTCATGATTCGATTTATGAATTCATGATTCATGATTTAATTCATGGTTCATGATTCATGATTCGATTCATGATTCCTGATTCATGATTCAATTCATGATTCATAATTCATGATTCATGATTCAATTCATGATTCATGATTTATTATTCGATTCATGATTCATGATTCATGATTCATGATTCAATTCATGATTCATAATTCATGATTTATTATTCGATTCATGATTCATGATTCATGATTCAATTCATAATTCATGATTCATGATTCAATTCATGATTCATGATTCATGATTCGATTCATGATTCATGATTCATGATTCAATTCATAATTCATAAATCATGATTCATGATTCAATTCATGATTCATGATTCATGATTCAATTTATTATTCATGATTCATGATTCGATTCATGATTCAATTTATTATTCATGATTTATGATTTATTTCATGATTCATGATTCAATTCAGGATTGAATTCATATTTCATGATTCATGATTCAATTCATGATTCATGGTTCATGATTCAATTCATGATTCATGATTCAATTCAGGATTCATGATTCATGATTGAATTCATGATTCATAATTCATGATTCATGATTCATGAATCAATTCATGATTCATAATTCATGATTCATGAATCAATTCATTATTCATAATTCATGATTCATGATTCAATTCATGATTCATGATTCAATTCATGATTCATGATTCATGATTCGATTCATGATTCATGATTCATGATTCAATTCAAAATTCATAAATCATGATTCATGATTCAATTCATGATTCATGATTCATGATTCAATTTATTATTCATGATTCATGATTCGATTCATGATTCAATTTATTATTCATGATCCATGATTTATTTCATGATTCAATTCATGATTCATGATTCAATTCAGGATTGAATTCATGATTCATGATTCATGATTCAATTCATGATTCATGGTTCATGATTCAATTCATGATTCATGATTCAATTCAGGATTCATGAATCATGATTGAATTCATGATTCATAATTCATGATTCATGATTCCATTCATGATTTATGATTCATGTTTCAATTCATGATTCATAATTCATGATTCATGAATCAATTCATGATTCATAATTCATGATTAATGATTCAATTCATGATTCATGATTCGATTCATGATTCATGATTCAATTCATGATTCATGATTCATGATTCATGATTCAATTCATGATTCAAGATATATTATTCGATTCATGATTCATGATTCAATTCATGATTCATGATTCATGATTCAATTTATGATTCATGATTCAATTCATGATTCATGATTCATGATTCAATTCATGATTCATGATTCATGATTCAATTCATGATTCAATTCATGATTCATGATTCATGATTCAATTTATGATTCATGATTCATGATTCATGATTTAAATCATGATTTAATTCATGATTCATTATTCAATTCATGATTCAATTTATGATTCATGATTCATGATTCAATTCATGATTCGCGATTCAATTCATGATTCATGATTCGATTTATGATTCATGATTCATGATTCAATTCATGATTCATGATTCATGATTCATGATTCAATTCATGATTCATAATTCAATTCATGATTCATAATTCATGATTCATGAATCAATTCATGATTCGAATCCTGATTCAATTCATGATTCATGATTCGATTTATGATTCATGATTCATGATTCATGTCATGATTCATGATTCATGATTCAATTCATGATTCATGATTCAATTCATGATTCATGATTCATGATTCAATTCATGATTCATGATTCATGATTCATGATTCAATTCATGATTCAATTCATGATTCATGATTTAATTCATAATTGATGATTCAATTCATGATTCATGATTCAATTCATGATTCATGATTTGATTCATAATTCAATTTATGATTCAAGATTCATGATTCATGATTCATGATTCATGATTCAATTCCTGATTCATGATTCAATTCATGATTCATGATTTAATTCATGATTCATGATTCGATTCATGATTAATGATTCATGATTCGATTCATGATTCTTGATTCATGATTCATGATTCGATTCATGATTCATGATTCGATTCACGATTAATGATTCATGATTCAATTCATGATTCATGATACGATTCATGATTAATGATTCATGATTCAATTCATGATTCATGAGTCGATTCATGATTCTTGACTCATGATTCATGATTTTGTCGAAGTCAGCAAATTGGATAAAGTCATTTCAATTAAAATCTAGCAAACTTGGTTGTCTTTGTCTGAAAAGATGCGTACGGTACGCTATGACGTACAAGGGCACGCTACGGCGTGAAAGGGCGTACTCATCCACTACACGTGGCAGCAACAGTAATTGGTCTTTTACCATACATTCGCACAAACACGCATACTTATAAAATAGTACACATTATTGGTAGTTGCAACACATAGTCAGTTATGTCGAAATATAGTAGTATTTATATGTTATATCAGAGTTACATGCATATTAGTGAAATACACAGAACGGGTTAAAGGAATAACATCATGAGTGGTATCATAATGAACCTTGTTACATATCCTACTGTTTGGTGCGCTCTGCGAGGGAATCGCAGAGTGCATACGCAAGTTATGAATGATAGGGAATTATGAACTACTTAAGAGTAAGGAATTCTGGCGGGAAGAGCAGAGCATACCCCCTGCAGAGATGACCCCCTCCTTTGGATTCCTTAGGATGAACCAGCCAATGATTGACGACCCCTTGGACATTCCTGAGACCCGGACCAATAGATGCAAGCCATACCATCTTCATTGTATTACTGTACTTGATTGTGTATATAAGCAGCAGCTTGTGATCCAGAGGGCAGACTTCTTGTCCCCAGACTTCAGGATTGAATGACTGCACTGGATCCAGAGCGCCTGCGTTAAGTAACGGCTGTATTTACTATTACATCGCTTGAGCATATTTTTTCAACTTATTGCGAATAAATCTTTGTGCGTTGGAAACACAAATCGAGGTTCGACAATCGTTATTGGTTAGCGACAATACGCACATAACAATTTGGGGGCTCGTGAGCTTTGGAGGTTTCGTTGCCGATGATACGCAAGACCAACGGATTTCGGTTCCTCAACAAAGGGTGGAGACGCGTCATAAACGGGTAAGAACGCATTGTGTTCAAAACCTGAATTTTACTCTGTGTTGTGAAACCGAATGTCCGTTTTGCATTATCTAGGGCACGCTAACTAGAACCTAGGGACAAAAGAGAAAACTGTTTCTTTTTTCTGTCATTGTGCGTTTTAACTGTATTGCATTGTTTAGCGTATGTGTACTTCCTGCTGTGTGTACGCGAACTTCCGGTAAACTTGCCACGTGGTTAAACAATCGTTTTGATAGTTATTATACATGCATAGTATAATTACTTGTGAAAGCCTCTGAGACATTATTACTATTGTTGGGAACTTTTGATTTTCTGCGCAGAAAAGGTGTATAGTGTGTGATGTTGTAACGTAGATACACTGTTTTATTGTTGAGGTGCTCAGTTGCTGTCTGACGAGGCGGATTGCCCAACTGAAGGACGGTATACAGGGCAGGTATACCGAATGCGAAAACTGGGTTTTCGCAAAGCGCTACCAATAGATCGCAAGGTTTGCTAATAATTAGTATTGGTAGGCAGTGCGATCCGGTCGCACCGTTAGTGCGAATTGGTGAAGCAGCTAGGAGGAATTATACTGGAAAGGCAGGTTGATTGTATCGACTTTGCGCTCCCAGCGATAATAAACTCAGCAGATTTTGTGGTTTAGCCAGGGTATCGAGGAGCTGATAGCCCTTGGGGCCCACAGTGATATTTCTGTATTAGGGATCCTCGCCAGGGGCGAGAAAAGCGAGTGAACGCGGCTAAAGGAAATACGTTCACCGAGGATTATAGATCTCTAGCGGTGAGTATAGCAACAGAGTTGAAATTATTAGGTGGAAAGAACAGAGCATTGCGGTGTGTCTGTATTTCACATTTGGCCGGAAGGAACAGAGCATTGCGGTGTGTCTGTGTTCCGGGTAGAAGGTATATTGTTCAACATGGGTGCTAAGCATACGCTAGAGATGGTCAGTGTACTGCCTAAGGAAGGCCCTATTGGTTCAGCGAGGTTTCTCATGTGTAAGAAGTATGGTGCATATGCAACTGTGTATTGTGACACGTGGGTCGGGATGACCAAAGCTTGTGATAGGCCTTTCCCAACAATAGGGAGTTTTAATGCAGAGGTACTGAATACTGTAAAAGATAGAATATGGTTGATCAAGTCAACGAAAAAGAGAAATAGACATAATGATTGTTTAAAATTGTGGCAAATGGAAGGTAACACGTGGCAGAGCAGCGAATACAAACCGGAAATAGGCGTGGCGAAAAGCGCGCGCAAGGCGGATGTAACCATTGAGAAGCGTGGCGAACTCAGCGCAAGCGCGCCCCCGCCACCTTATGTGGCGGGAGGGGTAAGTACAGCCGTTGTTAAAACTGAAAATAGAAAAATTACTAAGTTGTACCCTGTTTTAAATCAGTTTCAATCAAGTGTATCTGAAAACGAAGATGAACCCACTGTGATTTCGGCCATTGCCCATGCTGTTAATGTACTAGAGGCTCAGCGCAAGTATGAGAAAATGGCTGAGATAGGTGAGAGTAGCGTGATCACTAGGAGTGAAAGTGTTCTAAATCTAGGGCCTGTAAATCCTGTAGCGTCCCCTGAAGTTAGTGTACCAGAGGGTGTGTTCCCGGTCCGCACAATATCAGTTCCCAATGGGAAACCGGATAAGGATGGTGTAGTTCCTTTAAGAAATGTTACAATGCATTGTCCCTGGACTAGATCAGAATTACGTTCCATTATGACTGAATTCCCAGATCCTAGAAAAGAGTTAGCTAAATGTCAGAAATTTGTTAAAGACTTAGGGAATGCTCATGAACCAACCAGTAAGGATTGGCGGGTAGTGTTGAGGGCGTGTCTTCCTCCCAATACTAACATACAAAAATTTATTGGAGATTGTTTGTTGGAGGAAGATGACACCCTGACTGATGAGATTAACCAACGGAATATAGAACAAATTGTCAAACACTTAGCCATCTGTTTTCCAGTAGTAGTAAATTGGAGTAAGATTTTCACCATTAAACAAAAGGATAGTGAAACGGCCTCAGATTACTTTGCTAGAGCTATAACAGCGATTGCACGATTTACTGGGATATCCAACATAAGTGAGGACCCACATCACAGAGAGGTAGCTGTAGGGGTACTGATGGATGGCCTTAGGGAAAATTTAAAGACGAGAGTACAAACCACATTACCTAATTGGAGAGGCGTCACGGTAGACTTCCTTAGGGAGTCTGCTGTGGAGCATGACAAGAACCTTTTTAGAAAAAGGGAAGAGAAAAGTGATAGGTTAATGACGGTAAGTATACAGGCTCTAGAAGGGGTGCATACACGACCACCAGCATACAACCCATATAACAGGAAACCTAAAGTGATCAGGTGTTTCAACTGTAACGAGGAAGGACATTACAAGAGAGATTGTAATAAAGAAAGACCCAATACACATAGGGGTGGGTCACATAGATATCCTCCAAGAAAGGATTCACATAGACTAGAAGACTCACATCTACCCGCGCATATTACGGCAGCAAATGCTGCGCGGGAAATCACTAGTCAGCGCTAGGGGTCAGGTCATACCTGTAGTCTACAGCCAGTGAGGTTAACTGAGAGTCAGAGTGAAGAACCAACAATGATAGTTGACATAGCTGGCAGGAAACAAACTTTTCTTGTAGATACAGGGGCGGCCCGATCTGTGATAACCTCTCCTTTCAATCTACAGGTGACCAGCAAAACTATTCCAGCTATGGGGGTGACGGGAAAAGTGTTACATTATCCTCTAACTAAACCCGCCGAAGTTACTATCGGGCCTCTGCATACTAAGCATTCGTTTCTCTTGGCTGCAGCGGCTCCTACTAACTTGCTAGGGAGAGACTTGTTATGTAAAATGGGATGTGTCATATACTGTACTTCAGATGGTGTGTTCCTAGATACACCCGAGAGGGTTGCACATGAGGTACAGGACATATTGGACACCCCTCCAAGGTTAATGTTACACTCTCCTGTTATAGAATAAAGTCCATCTCAAGTAAAGGGGATGTTGCTTGAAATACCAGGTTCCCTATGGACCAGAGATGGACAGGACACTGGACTGATGGCAAACGTAGCCCCTGTCATGGTCAATCTAAAAAGTGGTAGGATAGCTCCAAAAATCCCACAGTATCCATTAAAACCGGAGGTGGAACTAGGGGTATATCCTGTTATTGAGAGGCTGTTACAACAAAGGATTTTAATTCATACAGCCAGTACAGCAAATAGTCCCATTTTCCCTGTGAAGAAAAGTGGGGGGAGGGGCTATAGATTAGTCCAGGACTTAAGGGGAATTAACAAAGTTGTTGAGAGCCAATTCCCCGTAGTGCCGAATCCAGCTGTCATCCTCATGCAGATTCCACCGGCTGCCAGTCATTTTACTGTCATTGATCTATGTTCTGCTTTCTTTTCAGTCCCTCTTCACCCTGACTGCCAATACCTTTTTGCATTCTCCTACAGGGGAGTGCAATACACATGGACCAGACTACCCCAGGGGTTCATTGACAGCCCCAGTATTTTCTCCCAAGCCTTACATGACTGTTTGCAATCCTTTCAACCCCACAATGGGTCTGTTCTAATTCAATATGTGGACGATTTGTTGTTGTGCTCTGATTCTTTTATGTCATGTTTACATGATACTAAATTGTTGTTGCTTCATCTTTCACAAACAGGGCACAAGGTGGCAAAGGATAAATTACAGTCATGTCAGACTAAGGTCAAATACTTAGGACACTGCCTCACTAAGGGGCTAAGACACCTGACAACCGACAGAATTGAGGCCATACAACACATGACCCTGCCGCAGAGCCAGAAGCAGATTCGTACTTTCTTGGGGATGTGTGGATACTGTAGGTCCTGGATCCCAGGTTTTTCTATGCTGGCATTACCATTGCAGGAGCTAGTCTCTTCCTCAAAACCAGAACGTGTCATACACACAGAAGAGTCGGAGCAAGCGTTCTTTAATCTTAAAGATAGTCTGACAAGAGCACCTGCATTGGGAATACCTGATTATGAAAAGCCTTTTGAGCTATTTTGTACAGAAGCTGATGGCTGTGCAGCAGGTGTCCTCACACAGAAACATGGTGACGCTAGCAGACCGGTAGCATACTACAGTGCACAATTAGACAATGTGGCAAGGTCACTCCCAACATGTCTCAGAAGTGTAGCAGCAACGGCCCTTCTAGTAAGTAAGAGCGAGGATGTAGTATTAGGACATAATTCAACCATCTATACACCCCATGCTGTATCAGCTCTGTTAAATTCAGCCCAAACCAGACATGTTTCTTCAGCTAGATTCACAAAGTGGGAACTAGCCCTGATGGCACCCTCAAACATCACCATCAAACGATGTAGCACCCTAAATCCAGCTACATACCTTCCGTATGTGTCTCAAGAGACACAAAGGGTGGGAGGTGAGGAGACCCTGGTTGATGATGAGTTAGGCAAGAATACTGACACGCATGACTGTATGGAACACCTGAATCAGACCTTTACTGCAAGGCCCGACATATGTGACACCCCCTTAGAAAATGTAGATTTTACGTTTTATACAGACGGAAGTTGCCATAGACAGACAGAGACAGGAGAACTATGTACTGGTTACGCTGTTGTAGACGATCAGGATGTGGTAGAAGCTGAACCCCTTGGTCCACCTCACTCAGCCCAGGTGGCGGAACTAGTAGCACTAAGGAGAGCGTGTGAATTGGCAGAGGGTAAATCAGCCAACCTATATACTGACTCTAGGTACGCCTTCGGGGTAGTGCATGATTTTGGGGCCCTTTGGCGTCTTAGAAACTTTACGACAGCAGCAGGTACACCAGTGGCACACTCACAACACATAAAAGGACTTCTGACAGCGATACAGTTACCCAGAACAGTAGCCGTCATAAAGTGCAAAGCCCATACCTTTGAAGAAGACCCAGTGTCATTGGGCAACAACAGGGCAGACGAAGCTGCTAAATGGGCAGCAGGGCAACCTATGACTGTATCGACCGAGACTATGATGGTTTTTCAGACATTAGACACGCAGAAATTAATTGAAATGCAAGATTTGTGTTCCCTGCAGGAGAAGGCGGTCTGGAAGGCGAAGGGATGTGGTCAAGAGTCCTCAGGACTCTGGAGGGATGGACAAGGTAAGCCTGCAGCTCCCCGAACATACTATCCAAGCCTGGCTGAAGCAGCACACGGCCTGACTCACCTGGGTAAAGAAGGTATGTGCAAGCTGGTGAGAGCATACTGGTGTGCTCCCGTATGTTCCTCTCAAGCTGGTAAGAAAGCAATGTCATGTCTTACTTGTTTGAGGAAAAATGTTGGGAAAACTATTCCAACTGAGCCATCCCACATCCCTCCTACAGACGGACCTTTTCAGGTAATACAAATTGACTATATCCAACTACCACCGTGCAGGAATCTGAAGTATGTGTTAGTGTGTATTGATGTGTTTTCCGGTTGGGTAGAAGCATATCCGGCAGCCACTAATACTGCTGTGTTCACTGCAAAGAAAATTGTACAAGACTTTGTGTGTAGGTTCGGTATCCCTAGAATCATTGAAAGTGATAGGGGTACCCATTTTACTGGTGATGTCTTCCAAAATATGTGTAAACTCATGGGAATCAGTAGCAGACTTCACACCCCTTACCGACCACAAGCCAGTGGTAAGGTGGAGAGAGTAAACGGTACTATCAAGAACAAACTAGGTAAGATAATGGCTGAAACTGGGTTGGCATGGCCTGAGGCTTTGCCGTTGGTCCTCCACAGCATTCGAACCACTCCTAGACCTCCTCTTAATCTGTCCCCCTTTGAGATACTGTTCGGACGACAACCTCATTTTATCGTGAGTCCACAAGACGACTTAAAGTGTAATAATGAAGTGACTGTACAATATCTTATAAGAATGAGTAGACAGCTGAAACAACAACAACAAAAACTAAAAATGCTGTCACCTGGTATGCCAGAAACGAACTGTCATGATGTTGAACCTGGAGACTATGTTATGATCCGCAATTTCTTACGTTCAGGTTGTTTAACAGACCGTTGGGAAGGCCCGTACCAAGTGCTGCTGACCAGTACTACATCACTGAAGGTTGCAGAGAGAGACACTTGGGTCCATTCCACCCACTGCAGGAGAGTCCATAATCCGGAGAAAGTGCAAGACAAGACTCAGACCGACGACATAGAGCTGTCACTTGTGAGCCTGTTCCGGGAGACCTAAAGCCTGCAGTTAAGACACCTGAACCAGAGACGTTGCCTCAGAACTATCTTTCCAGCGATGGAGTGGCGGTTTTTGTTTTTCTTTTGTTCCAGGATTTTCTTTGTTTTTACTTTTTCTAGGACATTCTATTTTTGTGAAGGAGAATGGAGGATGGAGGAGAGTTCTGGGAGTGATACGGATGAAATGGAGGCCGAAGAAAAGTTAATAGGATATCCTGAACAGCCCATTATCAAACTTGGTCCAGGGGTTATGAAAAGGTCTGCTAGCTCAGGAACTCGGAGGCAGTGTGAGGGGCTATTGTCTGATGAGTATTGTATCTGCAAGTTCTGCAACTCCCTAATTGACGAGAGATGCATCCAACGATGCCAGTCCCCCAGTACTCTGAATATAGGCGGGCATCCATTGGAGGATTATCACTCCCTGGTGGGTAAGGTGCTAAACCAAACTGAGTGTTGGGTGTGCTCTCACGTGCCTCAAGGGCAGCATAACATAGGACTAGTGCCATTCCCGCTAAACATATCCGAAGTACTCGAATTAAGGGGTGGGAGGCCCATAGAAGGGAGGTACAATAACACTAGGTCCCCTAGTCTGACGCTTCGACAATACTCCATAGGCAGATCTTTGCTGTGCCTAAACATATCTCATGCAAAGCGCCTGGAGAATTGGGAGGCTGACCTATCAGATCAGACAATGGCTCGCCACACTCATTTTAGAGAGAGACTCACAAGGTCACTACTAGGCAGGAATGCTGATGGAAGTCACAAGTTAGGGCGCATAACCAAACATAAGAAGGTATCTATTGGAAAAGTCTCTACAGATAAATGTGAAAATATCATTAATGCCGACACGTGTCTAGAGCAGATGGAGACACTAGGCATGGGTAGTTTTATCAAAACTCTGTGTGATATAATTCATGGGCATACTGTTCCTTATGTTCTCCCTGATGATGTGTATTTTGTTTGTGGGAGGAAAGCTTATTCCTGGGTGACTCCGAGTTCCAAGGGCTTGTGTTTCTTAGCTAAACTGGTTCCTGAAATCATGACTATTACTCATGAAGAAATGGTAGATATTCACAAGACTACATCACCACCATACATACACACACAGTATGAACACCGTGGCAAGAGAAATATGATTCCTGGTGAGGAACCCATAGCCACAAAATTGATTAGTGAAACTGCTGGTTTCCAAGTTATGGTTGCTCTAGATCTCACCAGGACCGCTCGGGGAACATTAAACTTTAAATATATCCAAGACCTAGCTAAATTAATAGATAATATCACCGAGATGTATGATGACACTTTCAGGTATACTGGAAGGGAGCTACAAGCGTACAAGAAGGAGTTGGTGCAACATAGGTTGGTACTAAATTATCTCACCTCCATTACTGGTGGGTACTGTGTGACACTGGCCACCCAGTTCGGTGTCAAATGTTGCACGTACATTACTAATAATACGGAAGACCCTAAAGAGGTTATAGACCGGAAGATGGATGAAATTTTGCAGCTGAAATGGGAATTTCGAAAGAGCCATAATTCTTCGTTATATGAGGTCGGGGAAAAGGTGGCGGGTTGGTTCTCGTGGTTGAACCCAGCAAAATGGTTCTCCGGTCTGGGGGAGTGGGTACAGGAAATGATTGCGAGTGTAGGTAAGCTGCTTCTCCTTATACTGGGTGTCATCTTAGCAATTGGTTTAGTTGTCAAATGTGTTCCTACTGTGTTGAAGTGTGGAAAACGGTCTCATAAGAGTAAAGAGACTGAAAGGGTGGTACCAGATACCGAGATCATGGTCTGTGAAGAAGTATTGTATAATCCTGAACTTGAAACGGTGATTGGGTGATAGTTTATTACACTATCAAAGGGTGGAACTGTCGAAGTCAGCAAATTGGATAAAGTCATTTCAATTAAAATCTAGCAAACTTGGTTGTCTTTGTCTGAAAAGATGCGTACGGTACGCTATGACGTACAAGGGCACGCTACGGCGTGAAAGGGCGTACTCATCCACTACACGTGGCAGCAACAGTAATTGGTCTTTTACCATACATTCGCACAAACACGCATACTTATAAAATAGTACACATTATTGGTAGTTGCAACACATAGTCAGTTATGTCGAAATATAGTAGTATTTATATGTTATATCAGAGTTACATGCATATTAGTGAAATACACAGAACGGGTTAAAGGAATAACATCATGAGTGGTATCATAATGAACCTTGTTACATATCCTACTGTTTGGTGCGCTCTGCGAGGGAATCGCAGAGTGCATACGCAAGTTATGAATGATAGGGAATTATGAACTACTTAAGAGTAAGGAATTCTGGCGGGAAGAGCAGAGCATACCCCCTGCAGAGATGACCCCCTCCTTTGGATTCCTTAGGATGAACCAGCCAATGATTGACGACCCCTTGGACATTCCTGAGACCCGGACCAATAGATGCAAGCCATACCATCTTCATTGTATTACTGTACTTGATTGTGTATATAAGCAGCAGCTTGTGATCCAGAGGGCAGACTTCTTGTCCCCAGACTTCAGGATTGAATGACTGCACTGGATCCAGAGCGCCTGCGTTAAGTAACGGCTGTATTTACTATTACATCGCTTGAGCATATTTTTTCAACTTATTGCGAATAAATCTTTGTGCGTTGGAAACACAAATCGAGGTTCGACAATCGTTATTGGTTAGCGACAATACGCACATTACAATTTGATTCATGATTCATGATTCATGATTGAATTCATGATTCATGATTGAATTCATGATTCATGATTCATGATTTATGATTGAATTCATAATTCATGATTCAATTCATGATTCATAATTCATGATTCATGATTCGATTCATGATTCATGATTCATGATTCAATTCATTAATCATGATTCATGATTCATGATTCAATTCATGATTCATGATTCATGAAATATGATTCAATTCATGATTCATGATTCAATTCAGGATTCAATTCATAATTCATGATTCATTATTTAATTTATAATTCATGATTCAATTTGTGATTCAATTCATAAATCATGATTCAATTCATAATTCAATTCATGATTCATGGTTCAATTTATGATTCATGATTCATGATTCAATTCATGATTCAATTTATGATTCAGGATTTAATTCATGATTCATAATTCATGATTTATGATTCAATTCATGATTCATGATTCATGATTCAATTCATGATTCATGATTCATGGTTCAATTTATGATTCATGATTCAATTCATGATTCAATTTATGATTCAGGATTTAATTCATGATTCATGATTCATGATTTATGATTCAATTCATGATTCATGATTCAATTCATGATTCATGATTCATGATTCATGATTCAATTCATGATTCATGATTCAATTCATGTTTCCTGATTCATGATTCAATTCATGATTTATGATTCATGATTCAATTTATGATTCATGATTCGATTCATGATTCTTGATTTATGATTCATGATTCAATATATGATTCATGATTCATGATTCATGATACAATTCATGATTCATGATTCGTGATTCAATTCATGATTCAATTCATGATTCATAATTCATGATTTAATTCATGATTCATGATTCATGATTCAATTCATGATTCATGATTCAATTCATGATTCTTGATTCATGATTCATGATTCGATTCATGATTTATGATTCAATTCATGATTCATGATTCATGATTCAATTCATGATTCATAATTCAATTCAGGATTCATGATTCATGATTGAATTCATGATTCATAATTCATGATTCATGATTCGATTCATGATTCATGATTCATGATTCAATTCATGATTCATAATTCATGATTCATGAATCAATTCATGATTCATAATTCATGATTAATGATTCAATTCATGATTCATGATTCATGATTCATGATTCAATTCATGATTCATGGTTCATGATTCAATTCATGATTCATGATTCAATTCAGGATTCATGATTCATGATTGAATTCATGATTCATAATTCATGAATCATGATTCGATTCATGATTCATGATTCATGATTCAATTCATGATTCATAATTCATGATTCATTATTATTCATAATTCATGATTAATGATTCAATTCATGATTCATGATTCATGAGTTAATTCATAATTCATGATTCATGATTCAATTCATGTTTCATTATTCGTGATTCGATTCATGATTCAATTCATGATTCATGATTCATGATTCAATTCATGATTCATGATTCATAATTCAATTTATGATTCATGATTCAATTCATGATTCAATTCATGATTCATGATTCAATTCAGGATTGATTTCATGATTCATGATTCATGATTCAATTCATGATTCATGGTTCATGATTCAATTCATGATTCATGATTCAATTCATGATTCATAATTCATGATTCATGATTCGATTCATGATTCATGATTCATGAATCAATTCATGATTCATAATTCATGATTAATGATTCAATTCATGATTCATGATTCATGATTCATGATTCAATTCATGATTCGTGATTCAATTCATAAATCATGATTCATGATTTGATTCATGATTCAATTCATGATTCATGATTCAATTCATGATTCATGATTCATGATTCAATTCATGATTCATGATTCATGATTCAATTCATGATTCATGATTCGATTCATGATTTTTGATTCATGATTCATGATTTGATTCATGATTCATGATTCATGATTCAATTCATGATTCATGATTAATGATTCATGATTCAATTCATGATTCATGATTCATGATTCATGATTCAATTCATAATTCATGATTCATGATTCATGATTCAATTCATGATTCATGATTCGATTCATGATTCTTGATTCATGATTCATGATTCGATTCATGATTAATGATTCATGATTCAATTCATGATTCATGATTCATGATTCATGATTCATGATTCAATTCATGATTCATGATTCATGATTCAATTCATGATTCATGATTCATGATTCAACTTATTATTCATGATTCATGATTCATGATTCATGATTCAATTCATGATTCATGATTCATGATTCAACTTATTATTCATGATTCATGATTCATGATTCATGATTCAATTCATGATTCATGATTCATGATTCAATTCATGATTCAATTCATGATTCATGATTCAATTCATGATTCATGATTCATGATTCATGATTCATGATTCATGATTCAATTCATAATTCAAATCATGATTCATGATTCAATTTATGATTCATGATTCATGATTTAATTCATGATTCAATTCATGATTCATGATTCAATTCATGATTCAATTCATGATTCATGATTTGATTCATAATTCAATTTATGATTCAAGATTCATGATACATGATTTATGATTCATGATTCAATTCCTGATTCATGATTCAATTCATGATTCATAATTCATGATTCATGATTCAATTCATGATTCATGATTTAAGATTCATGATTCATGATTTAATTCATGATTCATGATTCATGATTCAATTCATGATTCATGATTCAATTCATGATTCATGATTCGATTCATGATTTTTGATTCATGATTCATGATTTGATTCATGATTCATGATTCATGATTCAATTCATGATTCATGATTAATGATTCATGATTCAATTCATGATTCATGATTCATGATTCATGATTCAATTCATAATTCATGATTCATGATTCATGATTCAATTCATGATTCATGATTCGATTCATGATTCTTGATTCATGATTCATGATTCGATTCATGATTAATGATTCATGATTCAATACATGATTCATGATTCATGATTCATGATTCAATTCATGATTCATGATTCATGATTCAATTCATGATTCATGATTCATGATTCAACTTATTATTCATGATTCATGATTCATGATTCATGATTCAATTCATGATTCATGATTCATGATTCAACTTATTATTCATGATTCATGATTCATGATTCATGATTCAATTCATGATTCATGATTCATGATTCAATTCATGATTCAATTCATGATTCATGATTCAATTCATGATTCATGATTCATGATTCATGATTCAATTCATAATTCAAATCATGATTCATGATTCAATTTATGATTCATGATTCATGATTTAATTCATGATTCAATTCATGATTCATGATTCAATTCATGATTCAATTCATGATTCATGATTTGATTCATAATTCAATTTATGATTCAAGATTCATGATTCATGATTTATGATTCATGATTCAATTCCTGATTCATGATTCAATTCATGATTCATAATTCATGATTCATGATTCAATTCATGATTCATGATTTAAGATTCATGATTCATGATTTAATTCATGATTCATGATTCAATTCATGATTCGAATCCTAATTCAATTTATGATTCATGATTTGATTCATGATTCAATTCATGATTCGAATCCTAATTCAATTTATGATTCATGATTTGATTTATGATTCATGATTCATGATTCATGTCCTGATTCATGATTCATGATTCATGATTCAATTCATGATTCATGATTCATGATTCAATTCATGATTCAATCATTCATGATTCATGATTCATGATTCATGATTCGATTCATGATTTAATCATTCATGATTCATGATTCAATTCATGATTCATGATTCATGATTCAATTCATGATTCATGATTCGATTCATGATTTTTGATTCATGATTCATGATTTGATTCATGATTCATGATTCAATTCATGATTCATGATTAATGATTCATGATTCAATTCATGATTCATGATTCACGATTCAATTCATAATTCATGATTCATGATTCATGATTCAATTCATGATTCATGATTCGATTCATGATTCTTGATTCATGATTCATGATTCAATTCATGATTCATGATTCATGATTAAATTCATGATTCATGATTCATGATTCATGATTCGATTCATTTCTCCTGATTCATGATTCAATTCATGATTCATGAGTCATGATTCAATTCATGATTCATGATTCGATTCATGACTCTTGATTCATGATTCATGATTCAATTCATGATTCATGATTCATGATTCATGATACAATTCATGATTTAATTCATGATTCATGATTCAATTCATGATTCATGATTCATGATTCATGATTCATGATTCGATTTATGATTCATGATTCATGATACATGATTCAATTCATGATTCATGATTTATGATTCAATTCATGATTCATGATTCGATTCATGATTTTTGATTCATGATTCATGATTCGATTCATGATTCATGATTCGATTCATGATTCATGATTCACTTCATGACTCAGGATTCATGATTCATGATTCATGATTCGATTCATGATTCATGATTCGATTCATGATTCATGATTCACTTCATGACTCAGGATTCATGATTCATGATTCATTATTCAATTCATGATTCATGATTCAATTCATGATTCTTGATTCATGATTCATGATTCGAATCATGATTTATGATTCAATTCATGATTCATGATTCAATTCATGATTCAAGATTCATGATTCGATTCATGATTCATGATTCGATTCATGATTCATGATTCATGATTGAATTCATGATTCATAATTCATGATTCATGATTCGATTCATGATTCATGATTCATGATTCAATTCATGATTCATGAATCAATTCATGATTCATAATTCATGATTCATGATTCAATTCATGATTCATGATTCATGATTCAATTCATGATTTATGGTTCATGATTCAATTCATGATTCATGATTCAATTCAGGATTCATGATTCATGATTGAATTCATGATTCATAATTCATGAATCATGATTCATGATTCAATTTATGATTCATGATTCATGATTTAATGCATGATTCAATTCATGATTCATGATTCAATTCAGGATTGAATTCATGATTCATGATTCATGATTCAATTCATGATTCATGGTTCATGATTCAATTCATGATTCATGATTCAATTCATGATTCATAATTCATGATTCATGATTCGATTCATGATTCATGATTCATGATTCAATTCATGATTCATAATTCATGATTCATGAATCAATTCATGATTCATAATTCATGATTAATGATTCAATTCATGATTCATGATTCATGATTCAATTCATGATTCATGATTCAATTCATAAATCATGATTCATGATTTGATTCATGATTCAATTCATGATTCATGATTCAATTCATTAATCATGATTCATGATTCAATTCATGATTCATAATTCATGATTCATGATTCAATTCATGATTCATGATTCATGATTCATCATTCAATTCATGATTCATGATTCATGATTCATGATTCATGATTCATGATTTATGATTCAATTCATGATTCACGATTCGATTCATGATTCATGATTCATGATTCAATTCATGATTCATGATTCATGATTCATGATTCAATTCATGATTCATGATTCATGATTCATGATTCAATTCATAATTCAATTCATGATTCATGATTCAATTTATGATTCATGATTCATGATTTAATTCATGATTCAATTCATGATTCATGATTCAATTCATGATTCAATTCATGATTCATGATTTGATTCATAATTCAATTTATGATTCAAGATTCATGATTCATGATTCATGATTCATGATTCAATTCCTGATTCATGATTCAATTCATGATTCATAATTCATGATTCATGATTCAATTCATGATTCGAATCCTAATTCAATTTATGATTCATGATTTGATTCATGATTCAATTCATGATTCGAATCCTAATTCAATTTATGATTCATGATTTGATTTATGATTCATGATTCATGATTCATGTCCTGATTCATGATTCATGATTCATGATTCAATTCATGATTCATGATTCATGATTCAATTCATGATTCATGATTCATGATTCGATTCATGATTTAATGATTCATGATTCATGATTCAATTCATGATTCATGATTCAATTCATGATTCATGATTCGATTCATGATTTTTGATTCATGATTCATGATTCATGATTTGATTCATGATTCATGATTCATGATTCAATTCATGATTCATGATTAATGATTCATGATTCAATTCATGATTCATGATTCATGATTCATGATTTAATTCATAATTCATGATTCATGATTCATGATTCAATTCATGATTCATGATTCGATTCATGATTCTTGATTCATGATTCATGATTCAATTCATGATTCATGATTCATGATTAAATTCATGATTCATGATTCATAATTCATGATTCGATTCATGTTTCCTGATTCATGACTCAATTCATGATTCATGATTCATGATTCAATTTATGATTCATGATTCGATTCATGACTCTTGATTCATGATTCAATATATGATTCATGAATCATGATTTAATTCATGATTCATGATTTAATTCATGATTCATGATTCAATTCATGATTCGAAACCTAATTCAATTTATGATTCATGATTTGATTCATGATTCAATTCATGATTCGAATCCTAATTCAATTTATGATTCATGATTTGATTTATGATTCATGATTCATGATTCATGTTCTGATTCATGATTCATGATTCATGATTCAATTCATGATTCATGATTCATGATTCAATTCATGATTCGAAACCTAATTCAATTTATGATTCATGATTTGATTCATGATTCAATTCATGATTCGAATCCTAATTCAATTTATGATTCATGATTTGATTTATGATTCATGATTCATGATTCATGTTCTGATTCATGATTCATGATTCATGATTCAATTCATGATTCATGATTCATGATTCAATTCATGATTCATGATTCATGATTCGATTCATGATTTAATGATTCATGATTCATGATTCAATTCATGATTCATGATTCATGATTCAATTCATGATTCATGATTCGATTCATGATTTTTGATTCATGATTCATGATTTGATTCATGATTCATGATTCATGATTCAATTCATGATTCATGATTAATGATTCATGATTCAATTCATGATTCATGATTCATGATTCATGATTTAATTCATAATTCATGATTCATGTTTCATGATTCAATTCATGATTCATGATTCGATTCATGATTCTTGATTCATGATTCAATTCATGATTCATGATTCATGATTAAATTCATGATTCATGATTCATAATTCATGATTCGATTCATGTTTCCTGATTCATGACTCAATTCATGATTCATGATTCATGATTCAATTTATGATTCATGATTCGATTCATGACTCTTGATTCATGATTCAATATATGATTCATGATTCATGATTTAATTCATGATTCATGATTTAATTCATGATTCATGATTCATGATTCAATTCATGATTCATGATTCGATTCAAGATTCGAATCCTGATTCAATTCATGATTTATGATTTGATTTATGATTCATGATTCAATTCATAATTCATGATTCATGATTTATGATTTAATTCATGATTCATGATTCATGATTCGTGATTCAATTCATGATTCGAATCCTGATTCAATTCATGAATCATGATTCGATTTATGATTCATGATTCAATTCATAATTCATGATTCATGATTCAATTCATGATTCATGATTCATGATTCATGATTCAATTCATTTTTCCGGATTCATGATTCAATTTATGATTCATGATTCAATTCATGATTCATGATTCGATTCATGACTCTTAATTCATGATTCATGATTCAATTCATGATTCATGATTCATGATTCATGATACAATTCATGATTCATGATTCGATTCATGATTCAATTCATGATTCATAATTTATGATTTAATTCATGATTCATGATTCCATTCATTATGCATGATTAATGATTTGATTCATGATTCATGATCCATGATTCAATTCATGATTCAATTCATGATTCATGATTCATGATTCAATTCATGATTCATAATTCATGATTCATGATTCAATTCATGATTCAATTCATGATTCATGATTCATGATTCATGATTCAATTCATGATTCAATTCATGATTCATGATTCATGATTCGATTCATGTTTCCTGATTCATGATTCAATTCATGATTCATGATTCATGATTCACTTCATGAATCATGATTCGATTCATGACTCTTGATTCATGATTCATGATTCAATTCATGATTCATGATTCAATTCATAATTCATAATTTATGATTCATGATTCAATTTCCTGATTCATTATTCAATTCATGATTCATGATTCATGATTCAATTCATGATACATGATTCGATTCATGACTCTTGATTCATGATTCATGATTTAATTCATGATTCATGATTCATGATTCATGATTCAATTCATGATTCATGATTCATGATTCAATTCATGATTCATGATTCATGATTCAATTCATGATTCATGATTCATGATTCAATTCATGATTCATAATTCATGATTTAATTCATGATTCATGATTCGATTCATGATTCATGATCCATGATTCAATTAATGATTCAATTCATGATTCATGATTCATGATTCAATTCATGATTCATAATTCATGATTCATGATTGAATTCATGATTGAATTCATGATTCATGATTCATGATTCATGATTCAATTCATGATTCAATTCATGATTCATGATTCGATTCATGATTCATGATTCATGATTCAATTCATGATTCAATTCATGATTCATAATTCATGATTTAATTCATGATTCATGATTCATGATTCAATTCATGATTCATGATTCGATTCAAGATTCTTGATTCATGATTCATGATTCGATTCATGATTCGAATCCTCATTCAATTCATGATTTATGATTCGATTTATGATTCATGATTCAATTCATAATTCATGATTCATGATTTATGATTCAATTCATGATTCATGATTCATGATTCATGATTCGTGATTCAATTCATGATTCGAATCCTGATTCAATTCATGATTCATGATTCGATTTATTATTCATGATTCAATTCATAATTCATGATTCATGATTCAATTCATGATTCATGATTCATGATTCATGATTCGATTCATTTCTCCTGATTCATGATTCAATTCATGATTCATGATTCAATTCATGATTCATGATTCGATTCATGACTCTTGATTCATGATTCATGATTCAATTCATGATTCATGATTCATGATTCATGATACAATTCATGATTTAATTCATGATTCATGATTCAATTCATGATTCATGATTCATGATTCATGATTCGATTTATGATTCATGATTCATGATACATGATTCAATTCATGATTCATGATTTATGATTCAATTCATGATTCATGATTCGATTCATGATTTTTGATTCATGATTCATGATTCGATTCATGATTAATGATTCGATTCATGATTCATGATTCATGATTCACTTCATGACTCAGGATTCATGATTCATGATTCATGATTCAATTCATGATTCATGATTCAATTCATGATTCTTGATTCATGATTCATGATTTGATTCATGATTTATGATTCAATTCATGATTCATGATTCATGATTCATGATTCAATTCATTATTCAAGATTCATGATTCGATTCATGATTCATGATTCGATTCATGATTCATGATTCATGTTTGAATTCATGATTCATAATTCATGATTCATGATTCGATTCATGATTCATGATTCATGATTCAATTCATGATTCATAATTCATGATTCATGAATCAATTCATGATTCATAATTCATGATTAATGATTCAATTCATGATTCATGATTCATGATTCATGATTCAATTCATGATTCATGGTTCATGATTCAATTCATGATTCATGATTCAATTCAGGATTCATGATTCATGATTGAATTCATGATTCATAATTCATGAATCATGATTCGATTCATGATTCATGATTCATGATTCAATTCATGATTCATAATTCATGATTCATTATTATTCATAATTCATGATTAATGATTCAATTCATGATTCATGATTCATGATTCATGATTCAATTCATAATTCATGATTCATGATTCAATTCATGTTTCATGATTCGTGATTCGATTCATGATTCAATTCATGATTCAATTCATGATTCATGATTTATGATTCAATTTATGATTCATGATTCATGATTCAATTCATGATTCAATCCATGATTAATGATTCAATTCAGGATTGAATTCATGATTCATGATTCATGATTCAATTCATGATTCATGGTTCATGATTCAATTCATGATTCATGATTCAATTCATGATTCATAATTCATGATTCATGATTCGATTCATGATTCATGATTCAATTCATGATTCATGGTTCATGATTCAATTCATGATTCATGATTCAATTCATGATTCATAATTCATGATTCATGATTCGATTCATGATTCATGATTCATGATTCAATTCATGATTCATAATTCATGATTCATGAATGAATTCATGATTCATAATTCATGATTAATGATTCAATTCATGATTCATGATTCATGATTCAATTCATGATTCATGATTCAATTCATAAATCATGATTCATGATTTGATTCATGATTCAATTCATGATTCATGATTCAATTCATTAATCATGATTCATGATTCAATTCATGATTCATAATTCATGATTCATGATTCAATTCATTAATCATGATTCATGATTCAATTCATGATTCATCATTCAATTCATGATTCATGATTCATGATTCATGATTCGATTCATGATTCATGATTTATGATTCAATTCATGATTCACGATTCGATTCATGATTCATGATTCATGATTCAATTCATGATTCATGATTCATGATTCATGATTCAATTCATGATTCAATTCATGATTCATGATTCAATTTATGATTCATGATTCATGATTTAATTCATGATTCCATTCATGATTCATGATTCAATTCATGATTCAATTCATGATTCATGATTTAATTCATGATTCATGATTCAATTCATGATTCAATTCATGATTCATGATTTGATTCATAATTCAATTTATGATTCAAGATTCATGATTCATGATTCATGATTCATGATTCAATTCCTGATTCATGATTCAATTCATGATTCATAATTCATGATTTAATTCATGATTCATGATTCATGATTCAATTCATGATTCATGATTCGATTCAAGATTCTTGATTCATGATTCATGATTCGATTCATGATTCGAATCCTGATTCAATTCATGATTTATGATTCGATTTATGATTCATGATTCAATTCATAATTCATGATTCATGATTTATGATTCAATTCATGATTCATGATTCATGATTCATGATTCGTGATTCAATTCATGATTCGAATCCTGATTCAATTCATGATTCATGATTCGATTTATTATTCATGATTCAATTCATAATTCATGATTCATGATTCAATTCATGATTCATGATTCATGATTCATGATTCGATTCATTTCTCCTGATTCATGATTCAAATTTATGATTCATGATTCATGATTCAATTCATGATTCATGATTCGATTCATGACTCTTGATTCATGATTCATGATTCAATTCATGATTCATGATTCATGATTCATGATACAATTCATGATTTAATTCATGATTCATGATTCAATTCATGATTCATGATTCATGATTCATGATTCGATTTATGATTCATGATTCATGATACATGATTCAATTCATGATTCATGATTTATGATTCAATTCATGATTCATGATTCGATTCATGATTTTTGATTCATGATTCATGATTCGATTCATGATTCATGATTCGATTCATGATTCATGATTCATGATTCACTTCATGACTCAGGATCATGATTCATGATTCATGATTCAATTCATGATTCATGATTCAATTCATGATCTTGATTCATGATTCATGATTCGATTCATGATTTATAATTCAATTCCTGATTCATGATTCATGATTCATGATTCAGATTCATGGATTCAAGATTCATGATTCAATCATGATTCATGATTCATGATTTAGTCATGTATTTAAGTCATGATCATGATTCATAGATTCAATCAGTATGTATTCATGATTCATGATTCATGATTCATGATTCAATTCATTTCTATTCATTTTCTCAATTCATATTGAATTCCTGATTATTATTATTTCTATTTTTATTTCATTATTCTTTATTTATAATTCAATCTTTATTCTATTCATTATTCATGTATTCATGATTCAATTCATGATGCATGATTCAATTCATGATTCATAATTCATGATTCAATTCATGATTCATGATTCATGAAATATGATTCAATTCATGATTCATGATTCATGATTCAATTCAGGATTCAATTCATGATTCATAATTCATTATTTAAATGTAACAAACCACATCTACATACACCACTTAAAACAGTACTTTAGCGCGTAGAATTAATATATAGTGTTCCACAACGATAAATGCACTAATGTCTCTCCAGCTCTCAGGTAGACTTGACTCTAATCAATATAGTTAATAAAGCATAAATACCATTGTAGGCTCAATTCTGACAAAAAGTATTACTCTGTTTGATGGTATCCGTCCTCCAAGAACTGCAGTTTATGTATTAAACCCGTATTGCATCTGATGATAACCACTGTGTTCCTGGAGAAAGGCTGGCGCCTGATGGTAAGCGCTGATTGTTGTGTCAAAATCCAGCCACAGAATGCAATCAGGGGATTCTGGGTGTTGTAGGCTGTATCTTGGATCCTCCGGCAGTTTGCTCTGATGAATCTGTGACCACCGTCAGTGCCCTTCTGATCCTCATACACAAACCCAGGGAAGACCAAAGTAATCAATCAGTAAAAAACTTTATTCACCATTACAAAGTACATTAGTACTTACACTGAGGTAATGTTCAAGATGTTCATTATAACTCCTCAACGCGTTTCGTCCCCATGTGAGACTTTATCAAGAGTGAGCAATGATTAATCTGGCTGCCTTATATACTCATTAAAACCCTTTTGATTGGTCAATACTGATTCTTATGATTAACTCATTGTGCACTTGATCCTAGCATTGGTTAGTTCCTATTTGTTCTTAATACATTCTTTCATAAAAATACTAAATGAAATTAATTAAATAAACATCAATAAAATTAAAACATTATATCCTTAATCTGTTCATTAAAAATGATAATAAATACTAAGTGTATACTTGATAATCAATATGATCTATGGTATCAATCACAGATTAGATACACATATAGGGTTATATTCAGTAATCATTATATAATATAAATTGCAAGTTTAAATAATATATGAACATATAGTACATCAGTCATAACTACAAATGGGCTTACACTACATTACATCTGATATATTAAAGGGTGACTGCCCCTATCACTTTACAATAATGAGTTAATTTCGAAGTCAATGTTCATCCCCCTAGGGGCTAAAGTCTTCAACTTGAACATCCACTTCATTTCCTCTTTGTTCAACTTCTTGATGGAATCGCCTCCCCTCCAATCTGACTAATTTGAGTTAATGCCATGAATTTTAAACCAATGGGGTTTCCTCATGGTGTTCTGCAAAGTGCTGCGATACACTATGCAGCATATTCAATTTCTTAATATTCCGAATATGTTCACTAATACGGATTCATTTAATTTTCGTATGGTTCGGACCCACATATTGGGTATGACATGGGCATTCAAGTAAATAGACTACACTTTTACTGCTACAGTTAAGATGTTGTTTCACTTAAATTGTTCTAATGTTTGTTGGATTGAAATACACTAACAGGTTTATTGGATCTAAAACCCAAACATTTACCAATTAGTACATGTACCACAGTAATAAAAACCCCCTTTTTGGGATAAATCTGTAAGCCAATTCTTTGGTTCTGATGTTCCAGGTATATAGCTATGTGTAATTTTCAATGCCAAGTTAGGTGCTCTACGAAACACCAATCTCGGTTTGAGAGGTAAGATAGTATGAAGTTGTTCCATCCTTCAATAACACATGCCAGTGTCGATTGAGGATCTTCCTCAATTGTGGAACCGATCTTGAATATTGGGTTATAACAAAGGTCTTGGAATTGTTGTGTATCCTGGTTATTATCTAATTTAGGCTTATATTGAAGCAAAAACAGAACGATCTATATCTCTATTGGTCTCATAAGCTCTTGTCACTAAATCAGAATCATACTTTTCTCGAGAAATTTATCCCGCAACTGTATACTTTGTTCATTATATACATCAAGATCCGTACAGTTCCTTCGGATTCTACGGAACTGACCCTGGGGAATATTTGTTAGCCAATTATAGTGATGGTGACTTGTGGCCAAGATGTATCCGTTTACATCTACTGGTTTATTAAATGTTTTGGTTTTCAAAAGATTACCTTCTGCGTATATCTCTAGATCTAAATATTCTACTTTATTTTGACTACAAGTATGGGTGAAAACAAGATTATTCTGATTATGATTTATATATTCTAAGAATTCATCCAATTGCGTGCGTGTTCCTTTCCAAACTATGAGGATGTCATCTATATACCGCCTCCAGAGCACCCAGGCTTGCTCCGAATCTGTGGAGGACCAGATGTATTCCTCCTCCCACTTACTCATAAACAAATTAGCATAACTCGGAGCAAACCTGGTGCCCATTGCTGTGCCTCGTGTCTGGAGGTAGTATGTCCCCTCATACCACAAGTAATTATGGTGTAGTATAAACGCCATGCAGTCTAAAATAAAATCAATTTGAGTCTGTGGCAAACTGCCTATATTTTCAAGAAAATGTCTCGAGCTTGTTAATCCCTGTGATGATATGTTAATTATCTGGGTAGTATCCTGACATAAGATTGCTGAATTTTTACATACTAGATGGTTTGGATGGAAAGAGGAATATTGGTTGGTGACATGTGATGTCACCAACCTATATACGGTAATAGATCATCAACAGGGATTAACAAGCTCGAGACATTTTCTTGAAAATATAGGCAGTTTGCCACAGACTCAAATTGATTTTATTTTAGACTGCATGGCGTTTATACTACACCATAATTACTTGTGGTATGAGGGGACATACTACCTCCAGACACGAGGCACAGCAATGGGCACCAGGTTTGCTCTGAGTTATGCTAATTTGTTTATGAGTAAGTGGAGGAGGAATACATCTGGTCCTCCCACAGATTCGGAGCAAGCCTGGTGCTCTGGAGGCGGTATATAGATGACATCCTCATAGTTTGGAAAGGAACACGCACGCAATTGGATGAATTCTTAGAATATATAAATCATAATCAGAATAATCTTGTTTTCACCCATACTTGTAGTCAAAATAAAGTAGAATATTTAGATCTAGAGATATACGCAGAAGGGAATCTTTTGAAAACAAAACATTTAATAAACCAGTAGATGTAAACGGATACATCTTGGCCACAAGTCACCATCACTATAATTGGCTAACAAATATTCCCCAGGGTCAGTTCCGTAGAATCCGAAGGAACTGTACGGATCTTGATGTATATAATGAACAAAGTATACAGTTGCGGGATAAATTTCTCGAGAAAAAGTATGATTCTGATTTAGTGACAAGAGCTATGAGACCAATAGAGATATAGATCGTTCTGTTTTGCTTCAATATAAGCCTAAATTAGATAATAACCAGGATACACAACAATTCCAAGAACCTTTGTTTATAACCCAATATTCAAGATCGGTTCCACAATTGAGGAAGATCCTCAATCGACACTGGCATGTGTTATTGAAGGATGAACAACTTCATACTATCTTACCTCTCAAACCGAGATTGGTGTTTCGTAGAGCACCTAACTTGGCATTGAAAATTACACATAGCTATATACCTGGAACATCAGAACCAAAGAATTGGCTTACAGATTTATCCCAAAAAGGGGGTTTTTATTACTGTGGTACATGTACTAATTGTAAATGTTTGGGTTTTAGATCCAATAAACCTGTTAGTGTATTTCAATCCAACCAAACATTAGAACAATTTAAAGTGAAACAACATCTTAACTGTAGCAGTAAAAGTGTAGTCTATTACTTGAATGCCCATGTCATACCCAATATGTGGGTCGAACCATACGAAAATTAAAAATCCGTATTAGTGAACATATTCGGAATATTAAGAAATTGAATATGCTGCATAGTGTATCGCAGCACTTTGCAGAACCACCATGGAGGAAACCCATTGGTTTAAAATTCATGGCATTAACTCAAATTAAGTCAGATTGGAGGGGAGGCGATTCCATCAAGAAGTTGAACAAAGAGGAAATGAAGTGGATGTTCAAGTTGAAGACTTTAGCCCCTAGGGGGATGAACATTGACTTCGAAATTAACTCATTATTGTAAAGTGATAGGGGCAGTCACCCTTTAATATATCAGATGTAATGTAGTGTAAGCCCCATTTTGTAGTTATGACTGATGTACTATATGTTCATATATTTATTTAAACTTGCAATTTATATTATATAATGATTACTGAATATAACCCTATATGTGTATCTAATCTTGTGATTGATACCATAGATCATATTGATTATCAAGTATACACTTAGTATTTATTATCATTTTTAATGAACAGATTAAGGATATAATGTTTTAATTTTTATTGATGTTTATTTTAATTAATTTCATTTAGTATTTTATTGAAGAATGTATTAGAACAAATAGGAACTAACCAATGCTAGGATTCAAGTGCACAATGAGTTAATCATAAGAATCAGTATTGACCAATCAAAAGGGTTTTAATGAGTATATAAGGCAGCCAGATTAATCATTGCTCACTCTTGATAAGTCTCACATGGGACGAAACGCGTTGAGGAGTTATAATGAACATCTGAACATTACCTCAGTGTAAGTACTAATGTACTTTGTAATGGTGAATAAAGTTTTTTACTGATTGATTACTTTGGTCTTCCCTGGTTTGTGTATGAGGATCAAAGGGCACTGACGGTGGTCACAGATTCATCAGAGCAAACTGCCGGAGGATCCAAGATACAGCCTACAACACCCAGAATCCCCTGATTGCATTCTGTTGGCTGGATTTTGACACAACAATCAGCGCTTACCATCAGGCGGCCAGCCTTTCTCCAGAAACACAGTGGTTATCATCAGAGCATTACGGATTTAATACATAAACTGCAGTTCTTGGGAGGACGATACCATCAAACAGAGTAATACTTTTTGTTCAGAATTGAGCCTACAATGGTATTTATGCTTTATTAACTATATTGATTAGAGTCAAGTCTACCTGAGAGCTGGAGAGACATTAGTGCATTTATCGTTGTGGAACACTATATATTAATTCTACGCGCTAAAGTACTGTTTTAAGTGTGTATGTAGATGTGGTTTGTTACATGTACCGTCACTGAGCGCTGCAGAAACTATTTGCAATTTTACTTGAGGTCCTGGGAGAGTCTCTCTGCGTGCAGCTTGTGGCAAGGTGTTTTTGTCATTACAGGATTAGAGCGCTTATCCTATTATATGTTATATATAATTCATTATTTAATTTATAATTCATGATTCGATTCATGATTCAATTCATGAATCATGATTCATGATTCAATTCATAATTCAATTCATGATTCATGGTACAATTTATGATTCATGATTCAATTTATGATTCAATTTATGATTCAGGATTTAATTCATGATTCATGATTCATGATTTATGATTCAATTCATGATTCATGATTCAATTCATGATTCATGATTCATGATTCAATTCATGATTCATGATTCGATTCAAGATTCTTGATTCATGATTCGATTCATGATTTATAATTCATGATTCATGATTCAATTCATGATTCATGATTCAATTCATGATTTGAATCCAAATTCAATTCATGATTCGAATCCTGATTCAATTCATGATTCATGATTCGATTTATGATTCATGATTCAATTCATGATTCCATGATTCATGATTCAATTCATGATTCATGATTCATAATTCATGATTCGATTCATGTTTCCTGATTCATGATTCAATTCCTGATTCATGATTCATGATTCAATTCATGATTCATGATTCGATTCATGATTCTTGATTCATGATTCATGATTCAATATATGATTTATGATTCATGATTCTTAATACAATTCATGATTCATGATTCGTGATTCGATTCATGATTCAATTCATGATTCATAATTCATGATTTAATTCATGATTCATGATTCATGATTCATGATTCAATTCATGATCATGATTCAATCATGATTCATAATTCATGATTTAATTCATGATTCATGATTCGATTCCATGATTCATGATCCATGATTCAAGTAATGATTCCATTCATGATTCATGATTCATGATTTAATTCATGATTCATAATTCATGATTCATGATTCAATTTATGATTCAATTCATGATTCATGATTCATGATTCAATTCATGATTCATGATTCATGATTCGATTCATGTTTCCTGATTCATGATTCAATTCATGATTCATGATTCATGATTCAATTCATGATTCATGATTCGATTCATGATTCATAATTCATGATTCATGATTCAATTCATGATTCGAATCCTGATTCAATTCATGATTCCTGATTCGATTTATGATTCATGATTCAATTCATAATTCATAATTCATGATTCATGATTCAATTTCCTGATTCATGATTCAATTCATGATTCATGATTCATGATTCAATTCATGATACATGATTCGATTAATGACTCTTGATTCATTATTCATGATTCAATTTCTGATTCATGATTCATGATTCAAGATTCAATTCATGATCATGATTCATGATTCAATTCATGATTCATAATTCGTTATTTAATTCATGATTCATGATTCGAATTATGATTCATGATCCATGATTCAATTAATGATTCAATTCATGATTCATAAATCATGATTCATGATTCATGATCAATTCATGATTCATAATTCATGATTCATGATTGAATTCATGATTGAATTCATGATTCATGATTCATGATTCATGATTCATGATTTAATTCATGATTCAATCATGATTCATGATTCAATTTATTATTCATGATTCATGATTCATGATTCGATTCATGATTCATGATTTAATTCATGATTTATGATCATGATTCAATTCATGATTCATGATTTAATCATGATTCAATTCATGATTCATGATTCATGATTCAATTTAATATTCATGATTCATTAATCATGATTCATGATTCAATTCATGATTCATGAATTATGTTTCAATTCATGATTGAATTCATGATTCATGATTGAATTCATGATTCATATTCATGATTTATAATTCAATTCATGATTCAATTCATGATTCATGATTCATGATCAATCATGATTCTGATTCAATTCATGATTCATAATTCATGATTCAATTCATGATTCATAATTTGATTCATGATTCATTATTCATGATTCAATTCATGATTCATGATTCATGAATATGATTCAATTCATGATTCATGATTCATGATTCAATTCAGGATTCAATTCATGAATCATGATTCATGATTCAGTTCATAATTCAATTCATGATTCATGGTTCAATTTATGATTCATGATTCATGATTCAATTCATGATTCGTATCCTGATTCAATTCATGATTCATGATTCGATTTATGATTCATGATTCAATTCATGATTCATGATTCATGATTCAATCATGATTCATGATTCGATTTATCATTCATGATTTAATTCATGATTCATGATTCATGATTCAATTCATGATTCATGATTCATTATTCATGATTCGATTCATGTTTCCTGATTCATGATTTAATTCA
>NW_027447318.1:0-33490 GCF_038048845.1 Mixophyes fleayi | reverse complement strand
TCATGAATCTTGATTCATGATTCAATTCATGATTCATAATTCATGATTCATGATTCAATTCATGATTCATGATTCATGATTCATGATTCAATTCATGATTCATAATTCATGATTCATGATTCAATTCATGATTCATGATTCATGATTCATGATTCAATTCATGATTCATGATTCATGATTCATGATTCAATTCATGATTCATGATTCGATTAATGATTCATGATTCAATTCATGATTCATGATCCATGATTCAATTCATGATTCATGATTCGATTCATGATTCATGATTCAATTCATGATTCATGATTCAATTCATGATTCGATTCATGATACATGATTCAATTCATGATTCATGATTCATGATTCAATTCATGATTCATGATTCAATTTATGAATTATGATTCATGATTCATGATTCAATTCATTATTCATGATTCATGATTCATGATTCATGATTCAATTCATGATTCATGATTCATGATTCATGATTCATGATTCAATTCATGATTCATGATTCTATCATGATTCATGATTCATGATTCGATTCATGATTCATGATTCATGATTCGATTCATGATTCATGATTCAATTCATGATTTAATTCATGATTCATGATTCAATTCATGATTCATAATTCATGATTCATGATTCGATTCATGATTCATAATTCATTTCATGATTCATGATTCAATTCATGATTCATGATTCATTATTCAATTCATGATTCATGATTCGATTCATGATTCATGATTCATTATTCAATTCATGATTCATGATTCAATTCATGATTCATGATTCATGATTCAATTCATGATTCATGATTCAATTCATGATTCGATCATGATTCAATTCATGATTCATGATTCATGATTCAATTCATGATTCATGATTCAATTCATGATTCATGATTCAATTTATGATTCATGATTTATGATTTCATGATTTATGATTCAATTCATCATTTATGATTCAATTCATGATTCGTGATTCATGAATCATGATTCATGATTCAATCATGATTCATGATTCAATTCATGATTCATGATTCATGATTCATGATTCATGATTCATGATTCTATTCATGATTCATGATTCATAATTCATGATTCATGATTCAATTCATGATTCATAATTCATGATTCATGTTCGATTCATGATTCATAATTCATTTCATGATTCATGATTCAATTCATGATTCATGATTCATGATTCATGATTCAATTCATGATTCATGATTCGATTCATGATTCATGATTCAATTCATGATTCATGATTCAATTCATGATTCATGATTCAATTCATGATTCATGATTCAATTCATGATTCATGATTCATGATTCATTCATGATTTATGATTCATGATTCAATTCATGATTCATGATTAATAATTCAATTCATGATTCAATTCATGATTCATGATTCATGATTCATGATTCATGATTCATGATTCATGATTCGATTCATGATTCATGATTCAATTCATGATTCAATTCATGATTCATGATTCATGATTCAATTCATGATTCATGATTCATGATTCATGATTCATGATTCTATTCATGATTCATAATTCATGATTCGATTCATGATTCATAATTCATTTCATGATTCATGATTCAATTCATGATTCATGATTCATGATTCATGATTCAATTCATGATTCATATTCATGATTCATGATTCGATTCATGATTCATAATTCATTTCATGATTCAATTCATGATTCAAGAACCAATTCATGATTCAATTCATGATTCGATTTATGATTCATGATCATGATTCAATTCAGTATTCATGATTCAATTCATGATTCATGACTCGATTCATGATTCATGATTCAATTCATGATTCAATTCATGATTCATGATTCATGATTCAATTCATGATTCCTGATTCATGATTCAATTCATGATTCATGATTCAATTCATGATTCATGATTCGATTTATGATTCTTGATTCATAATTCATGATTTGATTCATGATTCATGATTCATGATTCAATTCATGATTCATCATTCATGATTCAATTCATGATTCATGATTCATGATTCGATTCATGATTCATGATTCAATTCAGTATTCATGATTCAATTCATGATTCAATTCATGATTCATGATTCATGATTCATGATTCATGATTCAATTCATGATTCAATTCATGATTAATGATTCAATTCATGATTCAATTCATGATTCATGAATCGATTCATGATTCATGATTCAATTCATGATTCAATTCATGATTCATGATTCAATTCATGATATTTGATTCATGATTCAATTCATGATTCATGATTCAATTCATGATTCAATTCATGATTCATGATTCATGATTCAATTCAGGATATCTGATTCATGATTCAATTCATGATTCATGATTCAATTCATGATTCATGATTCGATTTATGATTCTTGATTCATGATTCATTAGTTGATTCATGATTCATGATTCCTAATTCATGATTCAATTCATGATTCATGATTCATGATTCAATTCATGATTCATAATTCATGATTCATGATTCAATTCATGATTCATGATTCATGATTCATGATTCATGATTCAATTCATGATTCATAATTCATGATTCATGATTCAATTCATTATTCCTGATTCATGATTCATGATTTAATTCATGATTCAAATCATGATTCATGATTCAATTCATGATTCATGATTCAATTCATGATTCATGATTCATGATTCATGTATCATGATTCAATTCATGATTCAATTCATGATTCATGATTCAATTCATGATTCATAATTCATGATTCATGATTCAATTCATGATTCATGATTCATGATTCATGATTCATGATTCAATTCATGATTCATGATTAATGATTCATGATTCAAATCATGATTCAGGATTCATGATTCAATTCATGATTCATGATTCAATTCATGATTCAATTCATGATTCAATTCATGATTCAATTCATGATTCGATTCATGATTCATGATTCAATTCATGATTCAATTCATGATTCATGATTCATGATTCGATTCATGATTCATGATTCGATTCCTGATTCATGATTCATGATTCAATTCATGATTCTTGATTCATGATTCGATTCATGATTCATGATTCAATTCAAGATCCATAATTCATAATTCGATTCATGATTCATGATTCAATTCATGATTCAGGTTTCAATTCATGATTCATAATTCAAGATTCATGATTCAATTCATGATTCATAATTCAATTCATGATTTACGATTCAATTCATGATTCATGATTCATAATTCATGATTCGATTCCTGATTCATGATTCATGATTTAATTCATGATTCTTGATTCATGATTCGATTCATGATTCATGATTCAATTCAAGATCCATAATTCATAATTTGATTCATGATTCATGATTCATTTCATGATTCATGATTCAATTCAGTATTCATGATTCAATTCATGATTCAATTCATGATTCATGATTCAATTCATGATTCAATTCATGATTCAATTCATGATTCATGATTCATGATTCAATTCATGATTCCTGATTCATGATTCAATTCATGATTCATGATTCAATTCATGATTCATGATTCGATTTATGATTCTTGATTCATGATTCATGATTTGTTTCATGATTCATGATTCATGATTCAATTCATGATTCATGATTCAATTCATGATACATGATTCAATTCATGAATTATGATTCGATTCATGATTCATGATTCATGATTCAATTCATGATTCATGATTCATGATTCAATTCATAATTCATAATGCATGATTCATGATTCAATTCATGATTCATTATTCATGATTCATAATTCATGAATCATGATTCAATTCATGATTCATGATTCAATTCATGATTCATGATTCAATTCATGATTCGAATCATGATTCAATTCATGATTTGAGTCATGATTCATAATTCATGATTTGATTCATGATTCATGATTCAATTCATGATTCATGATTCAATTCATGATTCAAGAACCAATTCATGATTCAATTTATGATTCATGATTCATGATTCAATTCAGTATTCATGATTCAATTCATGATTCATGACTCGATTCATGATTCATGATTCAATTCATGATTCATGATTCAATTCATGATTCCTGATTCATGATTCAATTCATGATTCATGATTCAATTCATGATTCATGATTCGATTTATGATTCTTGATTCATAATTCATGATTTGATTCATGATTCATGATTCATGATTCAGTTCATGATTCAGTATTCATGATTCAATTCATGATTCAATTCATGATTAATGATTAAATTCATGATTCAATACATGATTCATGAATCGATTCATGATTCATGATTCAATTCATGATTCATAATTCATGATTCATGATTCATGATTCAATTCATGATTCAATTCATGATTAATGATTCAATTCATGATTCAATTCATGATTCATGAATCGATTCATGATTCATGAATCGATTCATGATTCATGATTCAATTCATGATTCAATTCATGATTCATAATTCATGATTCAATTCATGATATCTGATTCATGATTCAATTCATGATTCATGATTCAATTCATGATTCATGATTCGATTTATGATTCTTGATTCATGATTCATTATTTGATTCATGATTCATGATTCAATTCATGATTCATGATTCGATTTATGATTCTTGATTCATGATTCATTATTTGATTCATGATTCATGATTCATGATTCATGATTCAATTCATGATTCATGATTCAATTCATGATACATGATTCAATTCATGAATTATGATTCGATTCATGATTCATGATTCATGATTCAATTCATGATTCATGATTCATGATTCAATTCATAATTCATAATTCATGATTCATGATTCAATTCATGATTCATTATTCATGATTCATAATTCATGAATCATGATTCAATTCATGATTCATGATTCAATTCATGATTCATGATTCAATTCATGATTCGAATCATGATTCAATTCATGATTTGAGTCATGATTCATAATTCATGATTTGATTCATGATTCATGATTCAATTCATGATTCATGATTCATGATTCAATTCATGATTCAAGAACCAATTCATGATTCAATTTATGATTCATGATTCATGATTCAATTCAGTATTCATGATTCAATTCATGATTCATGACTCGATTCATGATTCATGATTCAATTCATGATTTATGATTCATGATTCAATTCATGATTCCTGATTCATGATTCAATTCATGATTCATGATTCAATTCATGATTCATGATTCGATTTATGATTCTTGATTCATAATTCATGATTTGATTCATGATTCATGATTCATGATTCAGTTCATGATTCATCATTCATGATTCAATTCATGATTCATGATTCATGAATTAATTCAGTATTCATGATTCAATTCATGATTCAATTCATGATTAATGATTAAATGCATGATTCAATTCATGATTCATGAATCGATTCATGATTCATGATTCAATTCATGATTCATAATTCATGATTCATGATTAAATTCATGATTCATGATTCATGATTCATGATTCAATTCATGATTCAATTCATGATTAATGATTCAATTCATGATTCAATTCATGATTCATGAATCGATTCATGATTCATGATTCAATTCATGATTCAATTCATGATTCATAATTCATGATTCAATTCATGATATCTGATTCATGATTCAATTCATGATTCATGATTCAATTCATGATTCATGATTCGATTTATGATTCTTGATTCATGATTCATTATTTGATTCATGATTCATGATTCCTGATTCATGATTCAATTCATGATTCATAATTCATGATTCATGATTCATGATTCATGATTCATGATTCAATTCATGATTCATAATTCATGAATCATGATTCAATTCATGATTCATGATTCATGATTCAATTCATAATTCCTGATTCATGATTCATGATTCAATTCATAATTCCTGATTCATGATTCAATTCATGATTCATGATTCAATTCATGATTCATGATTCGATTTATGATTCTTGATTCATGATTCATGATTCGATTCATGATTCATGATTCATGATTCATGATTCAATTCATGATTCATTATTCAATTCATGATTCATGATTCAATTCATGATTCATGATTCATGATTCATGATTTGATTCATGATTCATGATTCAATTCATGATTTGATTCATGATACATGATTCAATTTATGATTCATGATTCATGATTCAATTCATGATTCATGATTCATGATTCGATTCATGATTCAATTCATGATTCAATTCATGATTCATGATTCATGATTCAATTCATTATTCATGATTCATGATTCATGATAAAATTCATGATTCAAATCATGATTCATGATTCAATTCATGATTCATGATTCAATTCATGATTCATGATTCATGTATCATGATTCAATTCATGATTCAATTCATGATTCATGATTCAATTCATGATTCATAATTCATGATTCATGATTCAATTCATGATTCATGATTCAAATCATGATTCATGATTCAATTCATGATTCAGGATTCATGATTCAATTCATGATTCAAAAACCAATTCATGATTCGATTCATGATTCAATTCATGATTCATGATTCGATTTATGATTCATGATTCAATTCATGATTCATGATTCAATTCATGATTCAATTCATGATTCAATTCATGATTTAATTCATGATTCATGATTCATGATTCAATTCATGATTCATGATTCAATTCATGATTCAATTCATGATTCATGATTCATGATTCAATTCATGATTCCTGATTCATGATTCAATTCATGATTCATGATTCAATTCATGATTCATGATTCGATTCATGATTCAATTCATGATTAATGATTCATGATTCATGATTCAATTCATGATTCAATTCACGATTAATGATTCAATTCATGATTCAATTCATGATTCATGAATCGATTCATGATTCATGATTCAATTCATGATTCATGAATCGATTCATGATTCATGATTCAATTCATGATATCTGATTCATGATTCAATTCATGATTCATGATTCAATTCATGATTCATGATTCGATTTATAATTCTTGATTCATGATTCATTATTTGATTCATGATTCATGATTCCTGATTCATGATTCAATTCATGATTCATGATTCATGATTCATGATTCATGATTCAATTCATAATTCATGAATCATGATTCAATTCATGATTCATGATTCATGATTCAATTCATGATTCATGATTCAATTCATGATTCATGATTCAATTCATGATTCGATTCATGATTCAATTCATGATTTGAGTCATGATTCATAATTCATGATTCGATTCATGAATCATGATTCAATTCATGATTCAAGTACCAATTCATGATTCAATTCATGATTCAATTCATGATTCGATTTATGATTCATGATTCAATTCAGTATTCATGATTCAATTCATGATTCAATTCATGATTAATGATTCAATTCATGATTCAATTCATGATTCATGACTCGATTCATGATTCATGATTCAATTCATGATTCAATTCATGATTCATGATTCATGATTCAATTCATGATTCCTGATTCATGATTCAATTCATGATTCATGATTCAATTCATGATTCATGATTCGATTTATGATTCTTGATTCATGATTCATGATTTGATTCATGATTCATGATTCAATTCATGATTCATGATTCATGATTCAATTCATGATTCATGATTCATGATTCGATTCATGATTCATGATTCAATTCAGTATTCATGATTCAATTCATGATTCAAATCATGATTAATGATTCAATTCATGATTCAATTCATGATTCATGAATCGATTCATGATTCATGATTCAATTCATGATTCAATTCATGATTCATGATTCATGATTCAATTCATAATTCCTGATTCATGATTCAATTCATGATTCATGATTCAATTCATGATTCATGATTCGATTTATGATTCTTGATTCATGATTCATGATTCGATTCATGATTCATGATTCATGATTCATGATTCATGATTCAATTCATGATTCATTATTCAATTCATAATTCATGATTCAATTCATGATTCATGATTCATGATTCAATTCATGATTCATGATTCATGATTCAATTCATGATTCATAATTCATGATTCATGATTCAATTCATGATTCATGATTCATGATTCATGATTCATGATTCATGATTCATAATTCATGAATCATGATTCAATTCATGATTCATGATTCAATTCATGATTCATGATTCATGATTCATGATTCAATTCATGATTCATGATTCAATTCATGATTCATGATTCATGATTCAATTCATGATTCATGATTCATGATTTGATTCATGATTCATGATTCAATTCATGATTCATGATTCAATTCATAATTTGATTCATGATACATGATTCAATTCATGATTCATGATTCATAATTCAATTCATGATTCATGATTCATGATTCGATTCATGATTCATGATTCAATTCATGATTCAATTCATGATTCATGATTCATGATTCAATTTATGAATTATAATTCATGATTCATAATTCATGATTCAATTCATTATTCATGATTCATGATTCATGATTCAATTCATGATTCAAATCATGATTCATGATTCAATTCATGATTCATGATTCATGATTCAATTCATGATTCAATTCATGATTCATGATTCAATTCATGATTCATAATTCATGATTCATGATTCAATTCATGATTCATGATTCATGTTTCAATTCATGATTCATGATTCAATTCATGATTCATAATTAATGATTCATGATTCAATTCATGATTCAGGATTCATGATTCAATTCATGATTCAGGATTCATGATTCAATTCATGATTCAAAAACCAATTCATGATTCGATTCATGATTCAATTCATGATTCATGATTCGATTTATGATTCATGATTCATGATTCAATTCATGATTCATGATTCAATTCATGATTCAATTCATGATTCAATTCATGATTCAGGATTCATGATTCAATTCATTATTCAGGATTCATGATTCAATTCATGATTCAAAAACCAATTCATGATTCGATTCATGATTCAATTCATGATTCATGATTCGATTTATGATTCATGATTCATGATTCAATTCATGATTCATGATTCAATTCATGATTCAATTCATGATTCAATTCATGATTCAATTCATGATTCATGATTCGATTCATGATTCAATTCATGATTCAATTCATGATTCATGATTCATGATTCGATTCATGATTCATGATTCATGATTCGATTCCTGATTCATGATTCATGATTCCATTCATGATTCTTGATTCATGATTCGATTCATGATTCATGATTCAATTCAACATCCATAATTCATAATTCGATTCATGATTCATGATTCAATTCATGATTCATGTTTCAATTCATGATTCATAATTCAACATTCATGATTCAATTCATGATTCATGATTCGTAATTCATGATTCGATTCCTAATTCATGATTCATGATTCAATTCATGATTCGATTCATGATTCAATTCATGATTTGAGTCATGATTCAATTCATGATTCATGATTCAATTCATGATTCATGATTCAATGCATGATTCAATTCATGATTTGAGTCATGATTCATAATTCATGATTCAATTCATGATTCATGATTCAATTCATGATTCATGTTTCAATTCATGATTCATAATTCAACATTCATGATTCAATTCATGATTCATGATTCGTAATTCAATTCATGATTTACGATTCAATTCATGATTCAAGATTCATAATTCATGATTCGATTCCTAATTCATGATTCATGATTCAATTCATGATTCGATTCATGATTCAATTCATGATTTGAGTCATGATTCAATTCATGATTCATGATTCAATTCATGATTCATGATTCAATGCATGATTCAATTCATGATTTGAGTCATGATTCATAATTCATGATTCAATTCATGATTCCTGATTCAATTCATGATTCGATGCATGATTCAATTCATGATTCATGATTCATGATTCATGATTCAATTCAGGATTCATAATTCATGATTCATGATTCAATTCATAATTCATGATTCATGATTCATGATTCATGATTCGATTAATGATTCATGATTCAATTCATGATTCATGATTCATTATTCAATTCATGATTCATGATTCGATTCATGATTCATGATTCAATTCATGATTCAATTCATGATTCATGATTCATGATTCAATTTATGAATTATGATTCATGATTCATGATTCATGATTCAATTCATTATTCATGATTCATGATTCATGATTTAATTCATGATTCAAATCATGATTCGTGATTCAATTCATGATTCATGATTTAATTCATGAATCATGATTCATGATTCATGATTCATGATTCAATTCATGATTCATAATTCACGATTCATGATTCAATTCATGATTCATGATTCATGATTCATGATTCAATTCATGATTCATGATTTAATTCATGATTCAAAAACCAATTCATGATTCGATTCATGATTCAATTCATGATTCATGATTCGATTTATGATTCATGATTCATGATTCAATTCATGATTCAATTAATGATTCAATTCATGATTCAATTCATGATTCAATTCATGATTCATGATTCGATTCATGATTCAATTCATGATTCAATTCATGATTCATGATTCATGATTCGATTCATGATTCATGATTCATGATTCGATTAATGATTCATGATTCATGATTCAATTCATGATTCTTGATTCATGATTCGATTCATGATTCATGATTCAATTCAAGATCCATAATTCATAATTCGATTCATGATTCATGATTCAATTCATGATTCATGTTTCAATTCATGATTCGATTCATGATTCATGATTCATGATTCGATTAATGATTCATGATTCATGATTCAATTCATGATTGTTGATTCATGATTCGATTCATGATTCATGATTCAATTCAAGATCCATAATTCATGATTCAATTCATGATTCATGATTCATAATTCAATTCATGATTTACGATTCAATTCATGATTCAAGATTCATAATTCATGATTCGATTCCTAATTCATGATTCATGATTCAATTCATGATTCGATTCATGATTCAATTCATGATTTGAGTCATGATTCAATTCATGATTCATGATTCAATTCATGATTCATGATTCATTTCTTGATTCGATGCATGATTCAATTCATGATTTGAGTCATGATTCATAATTCATGATTCAATTCATGATTCATGATTCGATTCATGATTCATTAATCATGATTCAATTCATGATTCCTGATTCATGATTCATGATTCAATTCATGATTCATAATTTATGATTCATGATTCAATTCATAATTTATGATTCATGATTCATGATTCGATTAATGATTCATGATTCAATTCATGATTCATGATTCATGATTCAATTCATGATTCATGATTTGATTCATGATTCATGATTCAATTCATGATTCATGATTCAATTCATGATTTGATTCATGATTCATGATTCAATTCATGATTCATGATTCAATTCATGATTCATGATTCGATTCATGATTCATGATTCAATTCATCATTCATGATTCAATTCATGATTTGATTCATGATTCATGATTCAATTCATGATTCATGATTCAATTCATGATTCATGATTCATGATTCAATTTATGAATTATGATTCATTATTCATGATTCATGATTCAATTTATTATTCATGATTCATGATTCATGATTTAATTCATGATTCAAATCATGATTCGTGATTCAATTCATGATTCATGATTTAATTCATGATTCATGATTCATGATTCATGATTCATGATTCAATTCATGATTCAATTCATGATTCATGATTCAATTCATGATTCATAATTCACGATTCATGATTCAATTCATGATTCATGATTCATGATTCATGATTCAATTCATGATTCATGATTCAATTCATGATTCATAATTAATGATTCATGATTCAATTCATGATTCAGGATTCATGATTCAATTCATGATTCAAAAACCAATTCATGATTCGATTCATGATTCAATTCATGATTCATGATTCGATTTATGATTCATGATTCATGATTCAATTCATGATTCAATTAATGATTCAATTCATGATTCAATTCATGATTTAATTCATGATTCATGATTCGATTCATGATTCAATTCATGATTCAATTCATGATTCATGATTCATGATTCATGATTCGATTAATGATTCATGATTCATGATTCAATTCATGATTCTTGATTCATGATTCGATTCATGATTAATGATTCAATTCAAGATCCATAATTCATAATTCGATTCATGATTCATGATTCAATTCATGATTCATGTTTCAATTCATGATTCATAATTCAACATTCATGATTCAATTCATGATTCATGATTTAATTCAAGATCCATAATTCATAATTTGATTCATGATTCATGATTCAATTCATGATTCATGATTCAATTCAGTATTCATGATTCAATTCATGATTCAATTCATGATTCATGATTCAATTCAGTATTCATGATTCATGATTCATGATTCATGATTCGATTAATGATTCATGATTCAATTCAAGATTCATGATTCATGATTCAATTTATGATTCATGATTCATGATTTGATTCATGATTCATGATTTGATTCATGATTCATGATTCAATTCATGATTCATGATTCAATTCATGATTCATGATTCGATTCATGATTCATGATTCAATTCATGATTCATGATTCATGATTCAATTTATGAATTATGATTCATGATTCATGATTCAATTCATTATTCATGATTCATGATTCATGATTTAATTCATGATTCAAATCATGATTCATGATTTAATTCATGATTCATGATTCAATTCATGATTCAATTCATGATTCATGATTCAATTCATGATTCAATTCATGATTCATGATTCAATTCATGATTCATAATTCATGATTAATGATTCAATTCATGATTCATGATTCATGATTCATGATTCAATTCATGATTCATGATTCAATTCATGATTCATAATTAATGATTCATGATTCAATTCATGATTCAGGATTCATGATTCAATTCATGATTCAAAAACTAATTCATGATTCGATTCATGATTCAATTCATGATTCATGATTCAATTTATGATTCATGATTCATGATTCAATTCATGATTCATGATTCAATTCATGATTCAATTCATGATTCAATTCATGATTCAATTCATGATTCATGATTTGATTCATGATTCATGATTTGATTCCTGATTCATGATTCAATTCATGATTCTTGATTCATGATTCGATTCATGATTCATGATTCAATTCAAGATCCATAATTCATAATTCGATTCATGATTCATGATTCAATTCATGATTCATGTTTCAATTCATGATTCATAATTCAAGATTCATGATTCAATTCATGATTCATGATTCATAATTCAATTCATGATTTACGATTCAATTCATGATTCATGATTCATAATTCATGATTCAATTCATGATTCATGATTCAATTCAAGATCCATAATTCATAATTTGATTCATGATTCATGATTCATTTCATGATTCATGATTCAATTCATGATTCATGATTCAATTCATGATTCAATTTATGATTCATGAATCGATTCATGATTCATGATTCAATTCATGATTCAATTCATGATTCATGATTCATGATTCAATTCATGATTCCTGATTCATGATTCAATTCATGATTCATGATTCAATTCATGATTCATGATTCGATTTATGATTCTTGATTCATGATTCATGATTTGATTCATGATTCATGATTCATGATTCATGATTCAATTCATGATTCATGATTCAATTCATGATACATGATTCAATTCATGATTCATGATTCATGATTCAATTTCTGATTCATAATTCATGATTCATGATTCAATTCATGATTCATGATTCATGATTCATGATTCATGATTCAATTCATGATTTATAATTTATGAATCATGATTCAATTCATGATTCATGATTCATGATTCATGATTCAATTCATGATTCATGATTCAATTCATGATTCATGATTCAATTCATGATTCGATTCATGATTCAATTCATGATTTGAGTCATGATTCATAATTCATGATTCGATTCATGATTCATGATTCAATTCATGATTCATGATTCATGATTCAATTCATGATTCAAGAACCAAATCATGATTCAATTCATGATTCGATTTATGATTCATGATTCATGATTCAATTCAGTATTCATGATTCAATTCATGATTCATGACTCGATTCATGATTCATGATTCAATTCATGATTCAATTCATGATTCATGATTCATGATTCAATTCATGATTCCTGATTCATGATTCAATTCATGATTCATGATTCAATTCATGATTCATGATTCGATTTATGATTCTTGATTCATGATTCATGATTTGATTCATGATTCATGATTCATGATTCAATTCATGATTCATGATTCATGATTCATGATTCAATTCATGATTCATGATTCATGATTCGATTCATGATTCATGATTCAATTCAGTATTCATGATTCAATTCATGATTCAATTCATGATTAATGATTAAATTCATGATTCAATTCATGATTCATGAATCGATTCATGATTCATGATTCAATTCATGATTCATAATTCATGATTCATGATTCAATTCATAATTCATGATTCATGATTCATGATTCATGATTCAATTCATGATTCATAATTCATCAATCATGATTCAATTCATGATTCATGATTCATGATTCAATTCATGATTCATGATTTGATTCATGATTCAATTCATGATTCGATTCATGATTCAATTCATGATTTGAGTCATGATTCATAATTCATGATTCGATTCATGATTCATGATTCAATTCATGATTCATGATTCATGATTCAATTCATGATTCAAGAACCAATTCATGATTCAATTCATGATTCAATTTATGATTCATGATTCAATTCAGTATTCATGATTCAATTCATGATTCAATTCATGATTAATGATTCAATTCATGATTCAATTCATGATTCATGAATCGATTCATGATTCATGATTCAATTCATGATTCAATTCATGATTCATGATTCATGATTCAATTCATGATTCCTGATTCATGATTCAATTCATGATTCATGATTCAATTCATGATTCATGATTCGATTTATGATTCTTGATTCATGATTCATTATTTGAATCATGATTCATGATTCATGATTCATGATTCAATTCATGATTCATGATTCAATTCATGATTCAATTCATGATTCATGATTCATGATTCAATTCATGATTCCTGATTCCTGATTCAATTCATGATTCATGATTCATGATTCAATTCATGATTCATAATTCATGATTCATGATTCAATTCATGATTCATGATTCATGATTCATGATTCATGATTCAATTCATGATTCATAATTCATGAATCATGATTTAATTCATGATTCATGATTCAATTCATGATTCATGATTCAATTCATGATTCATGATTCGATTTATGATTCTTGATTCATGATTCATTATTTGAATCATGATTCATGATTCATGATTCATGATTCAATTCATGATTCATGATTCAATTCATGATTCATAATTCACGATTCATGATTCAATTCATGATTCATGATTCATGATTCATGATTCAATTCATGATTCATGATTCAATTCATGATTCATAATTAATGATTCATGATTCAATTCATGATTCAGGATTCATGATTCAATTCATGATTCAAAAACCAATTCATGATTCGATTCATGATTCAATTCATGATTCATGATTCGATTTATGATTCATGATTCATGATTCAATTCATGATTCAATTAATGATTCAATTCATGATTCAATTCATGATTTAATTCATGATTCATGATTCGATTCATGATTCAATTCATGATTCAATTCATGATTCATGATTCATGATTCGATTCATGATTCATGATTCATGATTCGATTCATGATTCATGATTCATGATTCGATTAATGATTCATGATTCATGATTCAATTCATGATTCTTGATTCATGATTCGATTCATGATTCATGATTCAATTCAAGATCCATAATTCATATTTCGATTCATGATTCATGATTCAATTCATGATTCATGTTTCAATTCATGATTCATAATTCAACATTCATGATTCAATTCATGATTCATGATTTAATTCAAGATCCATAATTCATAATTTGATTCATGATTCATGATTCAATTCATGATTCATGATTCAATTCAGTATTCATGATTCAATTCATGATTCAATTCATGATTCATGATTCAATTCAGTATTCATGATTCATGATTCATGATTCATGATTCGATTAATGATTCATGATTCAATTCAAGATTCATGATTCATGATTCAATTCATGATTCATGATTTAATTCAAGATCCATAATTCATAATTTGATTCATGATTCATGATTCAATTCATGATTCATGATTCAATTCAGTATTCATGATTCAATTCATGATTCAATTCATGATTCATGATTCAATTCAGTATTCATGATTCATGATTCATGATTCATGATTTGATTCATGATTCATGATTTGATTCATGATTCATGATTCAATTCATGATTCATGATTCAATTCATGATTCATGATTCGATTCATGATTCATGATTCAATTCATGATTCATGATTCATGATTCAATTTATGAATTATGATTCATGATTCATGATTCAATTCATTATTCATGATTCATGATACATGATTTAATTCATGATTCAAATCATGATTCATGATTTAATTCATGATTCATGATTCAATTCATGATTCAATTCATGATTCATGATTCAATTCATGATTCATAATTCATGATTTATGATTCAATTCATGATTCATGATTCATGATTCATGATTCAATTCATGATTCATGATTCAATTCATGATTCATAATTAATGATTCATGATTCAATTCATGATTCAGGATTCATGATTCAATTCATGATTCAAAAACCAATTCATGATTCGATTCATGATTCATGATTCAATTTATGATTCATGATTCATGATTCAATTCATGATTCATGATTCAATTCATGATTCAATTCATGATTCAATTCATGATTCAATTCATGATTCATGATTTGATTCATGATTCATGATTCATGATTTGATTCCTGATTCATGATTCAATTCATGATTCTTGATTCATGATTCGATTCATGATTCATGATTCAATTCAAGATCCATAATTCATAATTCGATTCATGATTCATGATTCAATTCATGATTCATGTTTCAATTCATGATTCATAATTCAAGATTCATGATTCAATTCATGATTCATGATTCATAATTCAATTCATGATTTACGATTCAATTCATGATTCATAATTCATGATTCAATTCATGATTCATGATTCAATTCAAGATCCATAATTCATAATTTGATTCATGATTCATGATTCATTTCATGATTCATGATTCAATTCATGATTCATGATTCAATTCATGATTCAATTTATGATTCATGAATCGATTCATGATTCATGATTCAATTCATGATTCAATTCATGATTCATGATTCATGATTCAATTCATGATTCCTGATTCATGATTCAATTCATGATTCATGATTCAATTCATGATTCATGATTCGATTTATGATTCTTGATTCATGATTCATGATTTGATTCATGATTCATGATTCATGATTCATGATTCAATTCATGATTCATGATTCAATTCATGATACATGATTCAATTCATGATTCATGATTCAATTCATGATTCATAATTCATGATTCATGATTCAATTCATGATTCATGATTCATGATTCATGATTCAATTCATGATTTATAATTTATGAATCATGATTCAATTCATGATTCATGATTCATGATCCATGATTCAATTCATGATTCATGATTCAATTCATGATTCATGATTCAATTCATGATTCGATTCATGATTCAATTCATGATTTGAGTCATGATTCATAATTCATGATTCGATTCATGATTCATGATTCAATTCATGATTCGATTCATGATTCAATTCATGATTTGAGTCATGATTCATAATTCATGATTCGATTCATGATTCATGATTCAATTCATGATTCATGATTCATGATTCAATTCATGATTCAAGAACCAATTCATGATTCAATTCATGATTCGATTTATGATTCATGATTCATGATTCAATTCAGTATTCATGATTCAATTCATGATTCATGACTCGATTCATGATTCATGATTCAATTCATGATTCAATTCATGATTCATGATTCATGATTCAATTCATGATTCCTGATTCATGATTCAATTCATGATTCATGATTCAATTCATGATTCATGATTCGATTTATGATTCTTGATTCATGATTCATGATTTGATTCATGATTCATGATTCATGATTCAATTCATGATTCATGATTCATGATTCATGATTCAATTCATGATTCATGATTCATGATTCGATTCATGATTCATGATTCAATTCAGTATTCATGATTCAATTCATGATTCAATTCATGATTAATGATTAAATTCATGATTCAATTCATGATTCATGAATCGATTCATGATTCATGATTCAATTCATGATTCATAATTCATGATTCATGATTCAATTCATAATTCATGATTCATGATTCATGATTCATGATTCAATTCATGATTCATAATTCATCAATCATGATTCAATTCATGATTCATGATTCATGATTCATGATTCAATTCATGATTCATGATTTGATTCATGATTCAATTCATGATTCGATTCATGATTCAATTCATGATTTGAGTCATGATTCATAATTCATGATTCGATTCATGATTCATGATTCAATTCATGATTCATGATTCATGATTCAATTCATGATTCAAGAACCAATTCATGATTCAATTCATGATTCAATTTATGATTCATGATTCATGATTCAATTCAGTATTCATGATTCAATTCATGATTCAATTCATGATTAATGATTCAATTCATGATTCAATTCATGATTCATGAATCGATTCATGATTCATGATTCAATTCATGATTCAATTCATGATTCATGATTCATGATTCAATTCATGATTCCTGATTCATGATTCAATTCATGATTCATGATTCAATTCATGATTCATGATTCGATTTATGATTCTTGATTCATGATTCATTATTTGAATCATGATTCATGATTCATGATTCATGATTCAATTCATGATTCATGATTCAATTCATGATTCAATTCATGATTCATGATTCATGATTCAATTCATGATTCCTGATTCCTGATTCAATTCATGATTCATGATTCATGATTCAATTCATGATTCATAATTCATGATTCATGATTCAATTCATGATTCATGATTCATGATTCATGATTCATGATTCAATTCATGATTCATAATTCATGAATCATGATTCAATTCATGATTCATGATTCATGATTCAATTCATGATTCATGATTCAATTCATGATTCATGATTCGATTTATGATTCTTGATTCATGATTCATTATTTGAATCATGATTCATGATTCATGATTCAATTCATGATTCATGATTCAATTCATGATTCAATTCATGATTCATGATTCATGATTCAATTCATGATTCCTGATTCCTGATTCAATTCATGATTCATGATTCATGATTCAATTCATGATTCATAATTTATGATTCATGATTCAATTCATGATTCATGATTCATGATTCAATTCATGATTCATGATTCAATTCATGATTCATGATTCAATTCATGATTCATGATTCATGATTCAATTCATGATTCATGATTCAATTCATGATTCATGATTCAATTCATGATTCGATTCATGATTCAATTCATGATTTGAGTCATGATTCATAATTCATGATTCGATTCATGAATCATGATTCAATTCATGATTCAAGAACCAATTCATGATTCAATTCATGATTCAATTCATAATTCGATTTATGATTCATGATTCAATTCAGTATTCATGATTCAATTCATGATTCAATTCATGATTAATGATTCAATTCATGATTCAATTCATGATTCATGACTCGATTCATGATTCATGATTCAATTCATGATTCAATTCATGATTCATGATTAATGATTCAATTCATGATTCCTGATTCATGATTCAATTCATGATTCATGATTCAATTCATGATTTATGATTCGATTTATGATTCTTGATTCATGATTCATGATTTGATTCATGATTCATGATTCATGATTCAATTCATGATTCATGATTCAATTCATGATTCATGATTCAATTCATGATTCATGATTCATGATTCGATTCATGATTCATGATTCAATTCAGTATTCATGATTCAATTCATGATTCAAATCATGATTAATGATTCAATTCATGATTCAATTCATGATTCAATTCATGATTCATGATTCAATTCATGATTCCTGATTCATGATTCAATTCATGATTCATGATTCAATTCATGATTCATCATTCGATTTATGATTCTTGATTCATGATTCATGATTCGATTCATGATTCATGATTCATGATTCATGATTCATGATTCAATTCATGATTCATTATTCAACTCATGATTCATGATTCAATTCATGATTCATGATTCGATTCATGATTCATGATTCATGATTCAATTCATGATTCATGATTCATGATTCAATTCATGATTCATAATTCATGATTCATGATTCAATTCATGATTCATGATTCATGATTCATGATTCATGATTCATGATTCAATTCATGATTCATAATTCATGAATCATGATTCAATTCATGATTCATGATTCATGATTCATGATTCAATTCATGATTCATGATTCAATTCATAATTCGATTCATGATTTAATTCATGATTTGAGTCATGATTCATAATTCATGATTCGATTCATGATTCATGATTCAATTCATGAAGCTTGATTCATGATTCAATTCATGATTCAAGAACCAATTCATGATTCAATTCATGATTCGATTTATGATTCATGATTCATGATTCAGTTCAGTATTCATGATTCAATTCATGATTCAATTCATGATTAATGATTCAATTCATGATTCAATTCATGATTCATGACTCGATTCATGATTCATGATTCAATTCATGATTAATGATTCAATTCATGATTCAATTCATGATTCATGACTCGATTCATGATTCATGATTCAATTCATGATTCAATTCATGATTCATGATTCATGATTCATGATTCATGAATCAATTCATGATTCATAATTCATGAATCATGATTCAATTCATGATTCATGATTCATGATTCATGATTCAATTCATGATTCATGATTCAATTCATGATTCATGATTCAATTCATGATTCGATTCATGATTCAATTCATGATTTGAGTCATGATTCATAATTCATGATTCGATTCATGATTCATGATTCAATTCATGATTCATGATTCATGATTCAATTCATGATTTAAGAACCAATTCATGATTCAATTCATGATTCAATTTATGATTCATGATTCATGATTCAATTCAGTATTCATGATTCAATTCATGATTCAATTCATGATTAATGATTCAATTCATGATTCAATTCATGATTCATGATTCAATTCATGATTCATGATTCATGATTCAATTCATGATTCCTGATTCATGATTCAATTCATGATTCATGATTCAATTCATGATTCATGATTCAATTCATGATTCATGATTCGATTTATGATTCTTGATTCATGATTCATGATTTGATTCATGATTCATGATTCATTATTCATGATTCAATTCATGATTCATGATTCAATTCATGATTCATGATTCAATTCATGATTCATGATTCGATTCATGATTCATGATTCATGATTCAATTCATGATTCATGATTCATGATTCAATTCATGATTCATAATTCATGATTCATGATTCAATTCATGATTCATGATTCAATTCATGATTCATAATTCATGAATCATGATTCAATTCATGATTCATGATTCATGATTCATGATTCAATACATGATTCATGATTCAATTCATGATTCATGATTCAATTCATGATTCGATTCATGATTCAATTCATGATTTGAATCATGAATTATAATTCATGATTCGATTCATGAATCATGATTCAATTCATGATTCAAGAACCAATTCATGATTCAATTCATGATTCAATTCATGATTCGATTTGTGATTCATGATTCAATTCAGTAATCATGATTCAATTCATGATTCAATTCATGATTAATGATTCAATTCATGATTCAATTCATGATTCATGACTCGATTCATGATTCAATTCATGATTCAATTCATGATTCATGATTCAATTCATGATTCAATTCATGATTCATGATTCATGATTCAATTCATGATTCCTGATTCATGATTCAATTCATGATTCATGATTCAATTCATGATTCATGATTCGATTTATGATTCTTGATTCATGATTCATGATTTGATTCATGATTCATGATTCATGATTCAATTCATGATTCATGATTCATGATTCAATTCATGATTCATGATTCAATTCAGTATTCATGATTCAATTCATGATTCAATTCATGATTAATGATTCAATTCATGATTCAATTCATGATTCATGAATCGATTCATGATTCATGATTCAATTCATGATTCAATTCATGATTCATGATTCAATTCATGATTCCTGATTCATGATTCATGAATCGATTCATGATTCATGAATCGATTCATGATTCGATTTATGATTCTTGATTCATGATTCATGATTCAATTCATGATTCATGATTCATGATTCATGATTCATGATTCAATTCATGATTCATGATTCAATTAATGATTCATGATTCAATTCATGATTCATGATTCGATTTATGATTCTTGATTCATGATTCATGATTTGATTCATGATTCATGATTCATGATTCAATTCATGATTCATGATTCATGATTCAATTCATGATTCATGATTCATGATTCGATTCATGATTCATGATTCAATTCAGTATTCATGATTCAATTCATGATTCAAATCATGATTAATGATTCAATTCATGATTCAATTCATGATTTAATTCATGATTCATGATTCATGATTCAATTCATGATTCAATTCATGATTCATGATTCATGATTCAATTCATGATTCATGATTCATGATTCAATTCATGATTCATGATTCAATTCAGTATTCATGATTCAATTCATGATTCAATTCATGATTAATGATTCAATTCATGATTCAATTCATGATTCATAAATCGATTCATGATTCATGATTCAATTCATGATTCAATTCATGATTCATGATTCATGATTCAATTCATGATTCCTGATTCATGATTCAATTCATGATTCATGATTCAATTCATGATTCATGATTCGATTCATGATTCATGATTCATGATTCATGATTCAATTCATGATTCATGATTCAATTAATGATTCATGATTCAATTCATGATTCATGATTCGATTTATGATTCATGATTCATGATTAATGATTCAATTCATGATTCAATTCATGATTCATGATTCAATTCATGATTCATAATTCATGATTCATGATTCAATTCATGATTCATGATTCATAATTAATTATTCATGATTCAATTCATGATTCAGGATTCATGATTCAATTCATGATTCAAAAACCAATTCATGATTCGATTCATGATTCAATTCATGATTCATGATTCAATTTATGATTCATGATTCATGATTCAATTCATGATTCATGATTCAATTCATGATTCAATTCATGATTCATGATTCAATTTATGATTCATGATTCATGATTCAATTCATGATTCATGATTCAATTCATGATTCAATTCATGATTCAATTCATGATTCATGATTTGATTCATGATTCATGATTCAATTCATGATTCAATTCATGATTCATGATTCATGATTTGATTCATGATTCATGATTCATGATTTGATTCCTGATTCATGATTCAATTCATGATTCTTGATTCATGATTCGATTCATGATTCATGATGCAATTCAAGATCCATAATTCATAATTCGATTCATGATTCATGATTCAATTCATGATTCATGTTTCAATTCATGATTCATGATTCAATTCATGATTCAAAAACCAATTCATGATTCGATTCATGATTCAATTCATGATTCATGATTCAATTTATGATTCATGATTCATGATTCAATTCATGATTCATGATTCAATTCATGATTCAATTCATGATTCATGATTCAATTTATGATTCATGATTCAATTCATGATTCATGATTCAATTCATGATTCAATTCATGATTCAATTCATGATTCATGATTTGATTCATGATTCATGATTCAATTCATGATTCAATTCATGATTCATGATTCATGATTTGATTCATGATTCATGATTCATGATTTGATTCCTGATTCATGATTCAATTCATGATTCATGATTCATGATTCAATTCATGATTTACGATTCAATTCATGATTCATGATTCATAATTCATGATTCAATTCATGATTCATGATTCAATTCAAGATCCATAATTCATAATTTGATTCATGATTCATGATTTATTTCATGATTCATGATTCAATTCATGATTCATGATTCAATTCATGATTCATGAATCGATTCATGATTCATGATTCAATTCATGATTCAATTCATGATTCATGATTCATGATTCAATTCATGATTCCTGATTCATGACTCAATTCATGATTCATGATTCAATTCATGATTCATGATTCGATTTATGATTCTTGATTCATGATTCATGATTTGATTCATGATTCATGATTCATGATTCAATTCATGATTCATGATTCAATTCATGATACATGATTCAATTCATGATTCATGATTCATGATTCAATTCATGATTCATAATTCATGATTCATGATTCAATTCATGATTCATGATTCATGATTCATGATTCAATTCATGATTCATAATTTATGAATCATGATTCAATTCATGATTCATGATTCATGATTCATGATTCAATTCATGATTCATGATTCAATTCATGATTCATGATTCAATTCATGATTCGAATCATGATTCAATTCATGATTTGAGTCATGATTCATAATTCATGATTCGATTCATGATTCATGATTCAATTCATGATTCATGATTCATGATTCAATTCATGATTCAAGAACCAATTCATGATTCAATTCATGATTCGATTTATGATTCATGATTCATGATTCAATTCAGTATTCATGATTCAATTCATGATTCATGACTCGATTCATGATTCATGATTCAATTCATGATTCAATTCATGATTCATGATTCATGATTCAATTCATGATTCCTGATTCATGATTCAATTCATGATTCATGATTCAATTCATGATTCATGATTCGATTTATGATTCTTGATTCATGATTCATGATTTGATTCATGATTCATGATTCATGATTCAATTCATGATTCATGATTCATGATTCAATTCATGATTCATGATTCATGATTCAATTCATGATTCATGATTCAATTCAGTATTCATGATTCAATTCATGATTCAATTCATGATTAATGATTAAATTCATGATTCAATTCATGATTCATGCATCGTTTCATGATTCATGATTCAATTCATGATTCATAATTCATGATTCATGATTCAATTCATAATTCATGATTCATGATTCATGATTCAATTCATGATTCATAATTCATCAATCATGATTCAATTCATGATTCATGATTCATGATTCATGATTCAATTCATGATTCATGATTTAATTCATGATTCATGATTCAATTCATGATTTGATTCATGATTCAATTCATGATTTGAGTCATGATTCATAATTCATGATTCGATTCATGATTCATGATTCAATTCATGATTCATGATTCATGATTCAATTCATGATTCAAGAACCAATTCATGATTCAATTCATGATTCAATTTATGATTCATGATTCATGATTCAATTCAGTATTCATGATTCAATTCATGATTCAATTCATGATTAATGATTCAATTCATGATTCAATTCATGATTCATGAATCGATTCATGATTCATGATTCAATTCATGATTCAATTCATGATTCATGATTCATGATTCATGAATCGATTCATGATTCATGATTCAATTCATGATTCATGATTCAATTCATGATTCATGATTCGATTTATGATTCTTGATTCATGATTCATTATTTGAATCATGATTCATGATTCATGATTCATGATTCAATTCATGATTCATGATTCAATTCATGATTCAATTCATGATTCATGATTCAATTCATGATTCATGATTCGATTTATGATTCTTGATTCATGATTCATTATTTGAATCATGATTCATGATTCATGATTCATGATTCAATTCATGATTCATGATTCAATTCATGATTCAATTCATGATTCATGATTCATGATTCAATTCATGATTCCTGATTCCTGATTCAATTCATGATTCATGATTCATGATTCAATTCATGATTCATAATTCATGATTCATGATTCAATTCATGATTCATGATTCATGATTCATGATTCATGATTCAATTCATGATTCATAATTCATGAATCATGATTCAATTCATGATTCATGATTCATGATTCAATTCATGATTCATGATTCAATTCATGATTCATGATTCAATTCATGATTCGATTCATGATTCAATTCATGATTTGAGTCATGATTCATAATTCATGATTCGATTCATGAATCATGATTCAATTCATGATTCAAGAACCAATTCATGATTCAATTCATGATTAAATTCAAAATTCGATTTATGATTCATGATTCAATTCAGTATTCATGATTCAATTCATGATTCAATTCATGATTCATGATTCAATTCATGATTCAATTCATGATTCATGACTCGATTCATGATTCATGATTCAATTCATGATTCAATTCATGATCATGATTTATGATTCAATTCATGATTCCTGATTCATGATTCAATTCATGATTCATGATTCAATTCATGATTCATGACTCGATTATGATTCTTGATTCATGATTCATGATTTGATTCATGATTCATGATTCATGATTCAATTCATGATTCATGATTCATGATTCAATTCATGATTCATGATTCGATTCATGATTCATGATTCAATTCAGTATTCATGATTCAATTCATGATTCAAATCATGATTAATGATTCAATTCATGATTCAATTCATGATTCAATTCATGATTCATGAATCGATTCATGATTCATGATTCAATTCATGATTCAATTCATGATTCATGATTCATGATTCAATTCATGATTCCTGATTCATGATTCAATTCATGATTCATGATTCAATTCATGATTCATCATTCGATTTATGATTCTTGATTCATGATTCACGATTCGATTCATGATTCATGATTCATGATTCATGATTCATGATTCAATTCATGATTCATTATTTAATTCATGATTCATGATTCAATTCATGATTCATGATTCGATTCATGATTCATGATTCAATTCATGATTCATGATTCATGATTCAATTCATGATTCATTATTTAATTCATGATTCATGATTCAATTCATGATTCATGATTCATGATTCATGATTCAATTCATGATTCATGATTCATGATTCAATTCATGATTGATGATTCGATTCATGATTCATGATTCAATTCAGTATTCATGATTCAATTCATGATTCAAATCATGATTAATGATTCAATTCATGATTCAATTCATGATTCAATTCATGATTCATGAATCGATTCATGATTCATGATTCAATTCATGATTCAATTCATGATTCATGATTCATGATTCAATTCATGATTCCTGATTCATGATTCAATTCATGATTCATGATTCAATTCATGATTCATCATTCGATTTATGATTCTTGATTCATGATTCACGATTCGATTCATGATTCATGATTCATGATTCATGATTCATGATTCAATTCATGATTCATTATTTAATTCATGATTCATGATTCAATTCATGATTCATGATTCGATTCATGATTCATGATTCAATTCATGATTCATGATTCAATTCATGATTCATAATTCATGATTCATGATTCAATTCATGATTCATGATTCATGATTCATGATTCAATTCATGATTCATAATTCATGAATCATGATTCAATTCATGAATCATGATTCATGATTCATGATTCAATTCATGATTCATGATTCAATTCATAATTCGATTCATGATTCAATTCATGATTTGAGTCATGATTCATAATTCATGATTCGATTCATGATTCATGATTCAATTCATGAAGCTTGATTCATGATTCAATTCATGATTCAAGAACCAATTCATGATTCAATTCATGATTCGATTTATGATTTCAGATAAAGATACAAAAGAAAATACAAGAATATCATGATTCAGTTCAGATTCATGATTCATGATTCAATTCATGATTAATGATTCAATTCATGATTCAATTCATGATTCATCATCATCATCATCATCATCATTTATTTATATAGCGCCACTAATTCCGCAGCGCTGTACAGAGAACTCATTCACATCAGTCCCTGCCCCATTGGAGCTTACAGTCTAAATTCCCTAATATATACACACACTCACACAAAGACAGACAGAGAGGGAGACAGACAGAGACTAGGGTCAATTTTTGATTGCAGCCAATTAACCTACCAGTATGTTTTTGGAGTGTGGGAGGAAACCGGAGCACCCGGAGGAAACCCACGCAAACACAGGGAGAACATACAAACTCCACACAGATAAGGCCATGGTCGGGAATCGAACTCATGACCCCAGTGCTGTGAGGCAGACGTGCTAACCACTAGGCCACTGTGCTGCCCTGATTCATGACTCGATTCATGATTCATGATTCAATTCATGATTCAATTCATGATTCATGATTCAATTCATGATTCATGATTCATGATTCAATTCATGATTCATGATTCAATTCATGATTCATGATTCAATTCATGATTCATGACTCGATTCATGATTCAATTCATGATTCAATTCATGATTCATGATTCAATTCATGATTCATGATTCATGATTCATGATTCAATTCATGATTCATGATTCAATTCATGATTCATGATTCAATTCATGATTCGATTCATGATTCAATTCATGATTTGAGTCATGATTCATAATTCATGATTCGATTCATGATTCATGATTCAATTCATGATTCATGATTCAATTCATGATTCAAGAACCAATTCATGATTCAATTCATGATTCAATTTATGATTCATGATTCATGATTCAATTCAGTATTCATGATTCAATTCCAGATTCAATTCATGATTAATGATTCAATTCATGATTCAATTCATGATTCATGATTCATGATTCATGATTCAATTCATGATTCCTGATTCATGATTCAATTCATGATTCATGATTCAATTCATGATTCATGATTCGATTTATGATTCTTGATTCATGATTCATGATTTGATTCATGATTCATGATTCATGATTCATGATTCAATTCATGATTCATGATTCAATTCATGATTCATGATTCAATTCATGATTCATGATTCGATTCATGATTCATGATTCATGATTCAATTCATGATTCATGATTCAATTCATGATTCATGATTCAATTCATGATTCATGATTCGATTTATGATTCTTGATTCATGATTCATGATTTGATTCATGATTCATGATTCATGATTCATGATTCAATTCATGATTCATGATTCAATTCATGATTCATGATTCAATTCATGATTCATGATTCGATTCATGATTCATGATTCATGATTCAATTCATGATTCATGATTCGATTCATGATTCATGATTCATGATTCAATTCATGATTCATGATTCAATTCATGATTCAATTCATGATTCATCATCATCATCATCATCATCATTTATTTATATAGCGCCACTAATTCCGCAGCGCTGTACAGAGAACTCATTCACATCAGTCCCTGCCCCATTGGAGCTTACAGTCTAAATTCCCTAATATATACACACACTCACACAAAGACAGACAGAGAGGGAGACAGACAGAGACTAGGGTCAATTTTTGATTGCAGCCAATTAACCTACCAGTATGTTTTTGGAGTGTGGGAGGAAACCGGAGCACCCGGAGGAAACCCACGCAAACACAGGGAGAACATACAAACTCCACACAGATAAGGCCATGGTCGGGAATCGAACTCATGACCCCAGTGCTGTGAGGCAGACGTGCTAACCACTAGGCCACTGTGCTGCCCTGATTCATGACTCGATTCATGATTCATGATTCAATTCATGATTCAATTCATGATTCATGATTCAATTCATGATTCATGATTCATGATTCAATTCATGATTCATGATTCAATTCATGATTCATGATTCAATTCATGATTCATGACTCGATTCATGATTCAATTCATGATTCAATTCATGATTCATGATTCAATTCATGATTCATGATTCATGATTCATGATTCAATTCATGATTCATGATTCAATTCATGATTCATGATTCAATTCATGATTCGATTCATGATTCAATTCATGATTTGAGTCATGATTCATAATTCATGATTCGATTCATGATTCATGATTCAATTCATGATTCATGATTCAATTCATGATTCAAGAACCAATTCATGATTCAATTCATGATTCAATTTATGATTCATGATTCATGATTCAATTCAGTATTCATGATTCAATTCCAGATTCAATTCATGATTAATGATTCAATTCATGATTCAATTCATGATTCATGATTCATGATTCATGATTCAATTCATGATTCCTGATTCATGATTCAATTCATGATTCATGATTCAATTCATGATTCATGATTCGATTTATGATTCTTGATTCATGATTCATGATTTGATTCATGATTCATGATTCATGATTCATGATTCAATTCATGATTCATGATTCAATTCATGATTCATGATTCAATTCATGATTCATGATTCGATTCATGATTCATGATTCATGATTCAATTCATGATTCATGATTCAATTCATGATTCATGATTCAATTCATGATTCATGATTCGATTTATGATTCTTGATTCATGATTCATGATTTGATTCATGATTCATGATTCATGATTCATGATTCAATTCATGATTCATGATTCAATTCATGATTCATGATTCAATTCATGATTCATGATTCGATTCATGATTCATGATTCATGATTCAATTCATGATTCATGATTCGATTCATGATTCATGATTCATGATTCAATTCATGATTCATGATTCATGATTCAATTCATGATTCATAATTCATGATTCATGATTCAATTCATGATTCATGATTCATGATTCATGATTCAATTCATGATTCATAATTCATGAATCATGATTCAATTCATGATTCATGATTCAATTCATGATTCATGATTCAATTCATGATTCATGATTCAATTCATGATTCGATTCATTATTCAATTCATGATTTGAATCATGATTCATAATTCATGATTCGATTCATGAATCATGATTCAATTCATGATTCAAGAACCAATTCATGATTCAATTCATGATTCAATTCATGATTCGATTCATGAATCATGATTCAATTCAGTATTCATGATTCAATTCATGATTCAATTCATGATTAATGATTCAATTCATGATTCAATTCATGATTCATGACTCGATACATGATTCAATTCATGATTCAATTCATGATTCATGATTCAATTCATGATTCAATTCATGATTCATGACTCGATTCATGATTCATGATTCAATTCATGATTCAATTCATGATTCATGATTCATGATTCAATTCATGATTCCTGATTCATGATTCAATTCATGATTCATAATTCAATTCATGATTCATGATTCAATTTATGATTCTTGATTCATGATTCATGATTTGATTCATGATTCATGATTCATGGATCAATTCATGATTCATGATTCATGATTCAATTCATGATTCATGATTCAATTCAGTATTCATGATTCAATTCATGATTCAATTCATGATTAATGATTCAATTCATGATTCAATTCATGATTCATGAATCGATTAATGATTCATGATTCAATTCATGATTCAATTCCTGATTCATGATTCATGATTCAATTCATGATTCCTGATTCATGATTCAATTCATGATTCATGATTCAATTCATGATTCATGATTCGATTTATGATTCTTGATTCATGATTCATGATTCAATTCATGATTCATGATTCATGATTCATGATTTGATTCATGATTCATGATTCATGATTCAATTCATGATTCATGATTCATGATTCAATTCATGATTCATGATTCATGATTCGATTCATGATTCATGATTCAATTCAGTATTCATGATTCAATTCATGATTCAAATCATGATTAATGATTCAATTCATGATTCAATTCATGATTCATGAATCGATTCATGATTCATGATTCAATTCATGATTCAATTCATGATTCATGATTCATGATTCAATTCATGATTCATTATTTAATTCATGATTCATGATTCAATTCATGATTCATGATTCGATTCATGATTCATGATTCAATTCATGATTCATGATTCATGATTCAATTCATGATTCATAATTCATGATTCATGATTCAATTCATGATTCATGATTCACGATTCATGATTCAATTCATGATTCATAATTCATGAATCATGATTCAATTCATGAATCATGATTCATGATTCATGATTCAATTCATGATTCATGATTCAATTCATAATTCGATTCATGATTCAATTCATGATTTGAGTCATGATTCATAATTCATGATTCGATTCATGATTCATGATTCAATTCATGAAGCTTGATTCATGATTCAATTCATGATTCAAGAACCAATTCATGATTCAATTCATGATTCGATTTATGATTCATGATTCATGATTCAGTTCAGTATTCATGATTCAATTCATGATTCAATTCATGATTAATGATTCAATTCATGATTCAATTGATGATTCATGACTCGATTCATGATTCATGATTCAATTGATGATTCAATTCATGATTCATGATTCAATTCATGATTCATGATTCATGATTCATGATTCAATTCATGATTCATAATTCATGAATCATGATTCAATTCATGATTCATGATTCATGATTCATGATTCAATTCATGATTCATGATTCAATTCATGATTCATGATTCAATTCATGATTCGATTCATGATTCAATTCATGATTTGAGTCATGATTCATAATTCATGATTCGATTCATGATTCATGATTCAATTCATGATTCATGATTCAATTCATGATTCAAGAACCAATTCATGATTCAATTCATGATTCAATTTATGATTCATGATTCATGATTCAATTCAGTATTCATGATTCAATTCATGATTCAATTCATGATTAATGATTCAATTCATGATTCAATTCATGATTCATGATTCATGATTCATGATTCAATTCATGATTCCTGATTCATGATTCAATTCATGATTCATGATTCAATTCATGATTCATGATTCGATTTATGATTCTTGATTCATGATTCATGATTTGATTCATGATTCATGATTCATGATTCATGATTCAATTCATGATTCATGATTCAATTCATGATTCATGATTCAATTCATGATTCATGATTCGATTCATGATTCATGATTCATGATTCAATTCATGATTCATGATTCAATTCATGATTCATGATTCAATTCATGATTCATGATTCGATTTATGATTCTTGATTA
>NW_027447317.1:0-33508 GCF_038048845.1 Mixophyes fleayi | reverse complement strand
AATCATGAATTGAATCATGAATCATGAATCATGAATTAAATCATGTATCATGATTTAAATAAGGAATTGAATCATGAATTGAATCATGAATCATGAATTGAATCATGAATCATGAATCATGAATTGAATCATGAATCATGAATCGAATCATGAATCATGAATTAAATCATGAATTGAATCATGAATTATGAATCGAATCATGAATCATGAATTGAATAATGAATTGAATCATGAATCATGAATTGAATCATGAATTGAGTCATGAATTGAATCAGGAATCATGAATTGAATCATGAATCATGAATCATGAATCGAATCATGAATCATGAATCAAGAATCATGAATCGAATCATGAATAATGAATTGAATCATGAATCATGAATCATGAATCATGAATCATGAATTGAATCATGAATCATGAATCATGAATCGAAATATTAATCATGAATCATGAATTGAATCATGAATCATGAATCATGAATTGAATCATGAATCATAAATCATGAATAATGAATTAAATCATGAATCGAGAATCATAATTCGAATCATGAATAAGGAATTAAATCATGAATCATGAATCATGAATTGAATCATGAATCATTAATTGAATCATGAATCATGAATCGAATCATGAATCATGAATTGAATCATGCATCATGAATCATGAATCGAATCATGAATCATGAATAATTAATTGAATCATTATTGAATCATGAATCATGAATTGAATCATGAATCATGAATTGAATCATGAATCATGAATTATGAATTATAAATTATGAATTGAATCATGAATCACGAATTATAAATCATGAATTGAATCATGAATTGAATCATGAATCATGAATCATGAATAGAATCATGAATCATGAATCATGAATCATGAATCATAAATTGAATCATGAATCATGAATTGAAATATGAATTGAATCATTATTCATAACTTGAATCATAAATCATGAATCATGAATTGAATCATGAATTATGAATCATGAATTGAATCATGAATCATGATTTGAATCATGAATCATGAATTGAATCATGATTGAATTATGAATCATGAATCATGAATTATGAATCGAATCATGAATCATGAATTGAATCATTAGTTGAATCATGAATCATGAATTGAATCATGAATCATGAATTATAAATTATGAATTGAATTATGAATCATGAATTGAATCATGAATTGAATCATGAATCATGAATTCATGATTAGAATCATGAATCTTAAACTGAATCATGAATCATGAATCATGAATTGAATCATGAATTGAATCATGAATCATGACTTGAATCATGAATCATGAATCATGAATTGAATCATGAATCATGAATTGAATCATGAATCATGAATCATGAATCGAATCATGAATAATGAATTGAATCATGAATCATAAATCATGAATCATGAATTGAATCATTAATCATAAATCATGAATCGAATCATTAATCATGAATCATGAATTGAATCATGAATCATGAATCATGAATTAAATCATGAATCATGAATAATAAATTGAATCATGAATCATGAATCATGAATTGAATCATGAATCATGAATCATGAATCATGAATCATGAATTGAATCATGAATCATGAATCATGTATTGAATCATGAATTGAATCATGAATCGAATCATGAATTGAATCATGAATCATGAATCATGAATTGAATCATGAATCATGAATCTCGAATCATGAATCATGAATCATGAATCATGAATCATGAATTGAATCATGAATCATGAATCATGAATTGAATTATGAATCATGAATTGAATCATGAATCATGAATTGAATCATGAATCATGAATCATGAATTGAATCATGAATCATGAATCATGACTTGAATCATGAATCAAGAATTATTAATCATGAATTGAATCATGAATCATGAATCATGAATTGAATCATGAATCATGAATCATGAATTGAATCATGAATCATGAATTGAATCATGAATCATGAATCATGAATTGAATCATGAATCATGAATTATGAATCAAAATATTAATCATGAATCATGAATTGAATCATGAATCATGAATCATGAATTGAATCATGAATCATGAATCATGAATTCAATCATGAATCATGAATTATGAATTGAATCATGAATCATGAATTGAATCATGAATCATGAATCATGAATCATGAATCATGAATCGAATCATGAATCATGAATCGAATCATGAATCATGAATTGAATCATAAATCATGAATCATGAATTGAATCATGAATCATGAATCATGAATCATGAATCATGAATCGAATCATGAATCATGAATCATGAATCATGAATTAAATCATAAATCATGAATCTAATCTTGAATCATGAAATGAATCATTAATTGAATCATAAATCATAAATCGAATCATGAATCATGATATGAATCATGAATTATGAATCATGAATTGAATCATGAATCATGAATCATGAATTAAATCATGTATCATGATTTGAATAAGGAATTGAATCATGAATTGAATCATGAATCATGAATTGAAATATGAATCATGAATCGAATCATGAATCTCGAATCATGAAGTGAATCATGAATTATGAATTGAATCATGAATTAAATCATAAATCATGAATCATGAATTGAATCATGAATTAAATCATAAATCATGAATCATGAATTGAATCATGAATCATAAATCAAATCATGAATCATGAATTGAATCATGAATCATGAATCATGAATTGAATCATGAATCATGAATCGAATCATGAAACATGAATTGAATCATGAATCATGAATCATGAATCATGAATCAAATCATGAATCATGAATTGAATCATGAATCATGAATCGAATCATGAATCATGAATTGAATCATGAATCATAAATCATAAATCATGAATCGAATCATGAATCATGAATTGAATCATGAATTGAATCATGAATCATGAAATATGAACCATGAATTGAATCATGAATCATGAATTGAATCATGAATCATGAATCGAATCATAAATTGAATCATAAATCATAAATCATGAATTGAATCATGAATCATTAATCATGAATTAAATCATGAATCATGAAATGAATCATGAATTGAATCATGAATCATGAATCATGAAATGAATCATGATTCATGAAATGAATCATGAATTGAATCATGAATCATGAATCATGAAGTGAATCATGAATCATGAAATGAATCATGAATGGAATCATGAATCATGAATTGAATCATGAATCATGAAATGAATCATGAATTGAATCATGAATTGAATCATGAAATGAATCATGAATCATGAATCATGAATTGAAACATGAATCATGAATCGAATGATGAATCTCGAATCATGAATTGAATCATGAATCATGAATTGAATCATGAATGTAATCATAAATCATGAATCATGAATCAAATTATGAATCATGAATTAAATCATGAATCATGAATTGAATAATGAATCATGAATCATGAATTGAATCATGAATTATGAATCAAATCATGAAACATGAATTGAATCATGAATCATGAATTGAATCATGAATCATGAATTGCATCATGAATCATGAATTGAATCATGAATCATTAATCATGAATTAAATCATGAATCATGAAATGAATCATGAATCATGAAATGAATCATGAATTGAATCATGAATCATGAATTGAATCATGAATCATGAATTGAATCATGAATCATGAATTGAATCATGAATCATGAAATGAATCATGAATTGAATCATGAAATGAATCATGAATCATGAATCAGGAATTTAATCATGAATCATGAATCATGATTTGAATCATGAATCATGAATTGAATCATGAATCATGAAATGAATCATGAATTGAATCATGAAATGAATCATGAATCATGAATCAGGAATTTAATCATGAATCATGAATCATGATTTGAATCATGAATTGAATCATGAATCATGAATTGAATCATGAATCATGAAATGAATCATGAATTGAATCATGAAATGAATCATGAATCATGAATTGAATCATGAATCATAAATTGAATCATAAATTGAATCATAAATCATAAATCATGAATTGAATCATGAATCATGAATCGAATCTTGAATCAAGACTCATGAATCATGAATTGAATCATGAATCATGAATTGAATCATGAATCATGAATCATAAATCATGAATCATGAATCGAATCATGAATAATGAATTGAATCATGAATCATGAATCGAATCATGAATCATGAATCATGAATTGAATCATGAATCATGAATTGAATCATAAATTAAATTATAAATCATAAATCATGAATTGAATCATGAATCATGAATCGAATCATGAATCATGATTTGAATCATGAATCATGAATTGAATCATGAATCATGAAATGAATCATGAATTGAATCATGAATTGAATCATGAATCATGAATTATGAATTGAATCATGAATCATGAATCATGAATTGAATCATGAATCATGAATCATGAATCATGAATCATGAATCGAATCATGAATCATGAATCGAATCATGAATCATGAATTGAATCATAAATCATGAATCATGAATTGAATCATGAATCATGAATCATGAATCATGAATCATGAATCGAATCATGAATCATGAATCATGAATCATGAATTAAATCATAAATCATGAATCTAATCTTGAATCATGAATTGAATCATTAATTGAATCATAAATCATAAATCGAATCATGAATCATGATATGAATCATGAATTATGAATCATGAATTGAATCATGAATCATGAATCATGAATTAAATCATGTATCATGATTTGAATAAGGAATTGAATCATGAATTGAATCATGAATCATGAATTGAAATATGAATCATGAATCGAATCATGAATCTCGAATCATGAAGTGAATCATGAATTATGAATTGAATCATGAATTAAATCATAAATCATGAATCATGAATTGAATCATGAATTAAATCATAAATCATGAATCATGAATTGAATCATGAATCATAAATCGAATCATGAATCATGAATTGAATCATGAATCATGAATCATGAATTGAATCATGAATCATGAATCGAATCATGAAACATGAATTGAATCATGAATCATGAATCATGAATCATGAATCAAATCATGAATCATGAATTGAATCATGAATCATGAATCGAATCATGAATCATGAATTGAATCATGAATTAAATCATAAATCATGAATCATGAATTGAATCATGAATCATAAATCGAATCATGAATCATGAATTGAATCATGAATTGAATCATGAATCATGAAATATGAATCATGAATTGAATCATGAATCATGAATTGAATCATGAATCATGAATCGAATCATAAATTGAATCATAAATCATAAATCATGAATTGAATCATGAATCATTAATCATGAATTAAATCATGAATCATGAAATGAATCATGAATTGAATCATGAATCATGAATCATGAAATGAATCATGATTCATGAAATGAATCATGAATTGAATCATGAATCATGAATCATGAAGTGAATCATGAATCATGAAATGAATCATGAATGGAATCATGAATCATGAATTGAATCATGAATCATGAAATGAATCATGAATTGAATCATGAATTGAATCATGAAATGAATCATGAATCATGAATCATGAATTGAATCATGAATCATGAATCGAATGATGAATCTCGAATCATGAATTGAATCATGAATCATGAATTGAATCATGAATGTAATCATAAATCATGAATCATGAATCAAATTATGAATCATGAATTAAATCATGAATCATGAATTGAATAATGAATCATGAATCGAATCATGAATCATGAATCATGAATTGAATCATGAATTATGAATCAAATCATGAAACATGAATTGAATCATGAATCATGAATTGAATCATGAATCATGAATTGCATCATGAATCATGAATTGAATCATGAATCATTAATCATGAATTAAATCATGAATCATGAAATGAATCATGAATCATGAAATGAATCATGAATTGAATCATGAATCATGAATTGAATCATGAATCATGAATTGAATCATGAATTGAATCATGAAATGAATCATGAATCATGAATCAGGAATTTAATCATGAATCATGAATCATGATTTGAATCATGAATCATGAATTGAATCATGAATCATGAAATGAATCATGAATTGAATCATGAAATGAATCATGAATCAGGAATTTAATCATGAATCATGAATCATGATTTGAATCATGAATTGAATCATGAATCATGAATTGAATCATGAATCATGAAATGAATCATGAATTGAATCATGAAATGAATCATGAATCATGAATTGAATCATGAATCATAAATTGAATCATAAATTGAATCATAAATCATAAATCATGAATTGAATCATGAATCATGAATCGAATCTTGAATCAAGACTCATGAATCATGAATTGAATCATGAATCATGAATTGAATCATGAATCATGAATCATAAATCATGAATCATGAATCGAATCATGAATAATGAATTGAATCATGAATCATGAATCGAATCATGAATCATGAATCATGAATTGAATCATGAATCATGAATTGAATCATAAATTAAATCATAAATCATAAATCATGAATTGAATCATGAATCATGAATCGAATCATGAATCATGAATTGAATCATGAATCATGAATCATGAATCGAATCATAAATCATGAATCAAGACTCATAAATCATGAATTGAATCATGAATCATGAATTGAATCATGAATCATGAATCATGAATCATGAATCATGAATTGAATCATGAATCATGAATCGAATCATGAATCATGAAATGAATCAAGAATCATAATTCAAATCATGAATCATGAATCATGAATAATGAATCAAATCATGAATCATGAAATGAATCATGAATCATGAATTGAATCATGAATTATGAATCGAAACACGAATCATTAAATGAATCATGAATCATGAAACGAATCATAAATCATTAATCATGAATCGAATCATGAATCATGAATTGAATCATGAATCATGAATTGAATCATAAATCATGAATTGAATCATCAATCATGAATTGAATCATGAATCATAAATCATTAATCATGAATCGAATCATGAATTGAATCATGAATCATGAATTGAATCATAAATCATGAATTGAATCATCAATCATGAATCGAATCATCAATCATGAATCATGAATCATGAATTGAATCATGAATCATGAATTGAATCATGATTTGAATCATGAATCATGAATCATGAATCATGAATCGAATCATGAATCATGAATCATGAATTGAATCATCAATCATGAATCGAATCATCAATCATGAATCATCAATCATGAATCATGAATCATGAATCGAATCATGAATCATGAAATGAATCAAGAATCATAATTCAAATCATGAATCATGAATCATGAATAATGAATCAAATCATGAATCATGAAATGAATCATGAATCATGAATTGAATCATGAATTATGAATCGAAACACGAATCATTAAATGAATCATGAATCATGAAACGAATCATAAATCATTAATCATGAATCGAATCATGAATCATGAATTGAATCATGAATCATGAATTGAATCATAAATCATGAATTGAATCATCAATCATGAATTGAATCATGAATCATAAATCATTAATCATGAATCGAATCATGAATTGAATCATGAATCATGAATTGAATCATAAATCATGAATTGAATCATCAATCATGAATCGAATCATCAATCATGAATCATGAATCATGAATTGAATCATGAATCATGAATTGAATCATGATTTGAATCATGAATCATGAATCATGAATCATGAATCGAATCATGAATCATGAATCATGAATTGAATCATCAATCATGAATCGAATCATCAATCATGAATCATGAATCATGAATTGAATCATGAATCATGAATTGAATCATGATTTGAATCATGAATCATAAATCATGAATCATGAATTGAATCATGAATCATAAATCGAATCATGAATCATGAATTGAATCATGAATCATGAATCATGAATTGAATCATGAATCATGAATCGAATCATGAAACATGAATTGAATCATGAATCATGAATCATGAATCATGAATCAAATCATGAATCATGAATTGAATCATGAATCATGAATCGAATCATGAATCATGAATTGAATCATGAATCATAAATCATAAATCATGAATCGAATCATGAATCATGAATTGAATCATGAATTGAATCATGAATCATGAAATATGAATCATGAATTGAATCATGAATCATGAATTGAATCATGAATCATGAATCGAATCATAAATTGAATCATAAATCATAAATCATGAATTGAATCATGAATCATTAATCATGAATTAAATCATGAATCATGAAATGAATCATGAATTGAATCATGAATCATGAATCATGAAATGAATCATGATTCATGAAATGAATCATGAATTGAATCATGAATCATGAATCATGAAGTGAATCATGAATCATGAAATGAATCATGAATGGAATCATGAATCATGAATTGAATCATGAATCATGAAATGAATCATGAATTGAATCATGAATTGAATCATGAAATGAATCATGAATCATGAATCATGAATTGAATCATGAATCATGAATCGAATGATGAATCTCGAATCATGAATTGAATCATGAATCATGAATTGAATCATGAATGTAATCATAAATCATGAATCATGAATCAAATTATGAATCATGAATTAAATCATGAATCATGAATTGAATAATGAATCATGAATCGAATCATGAATCATGAATCATGAATTGAATCATGAATTATGAATCAAATCATGAAACATGAATTGAATCATGAATCATGAATTGAATCATGAATCATGAATTGCATCATGAATCATGAATTGAATCATGAATCATTAATCATGAATTAAATCATGAATCATGAAATGAATCATGAATCATGAAATGAATCATGAATTGAATCATGAATCATGAATTGAATCATGAATCATGAATTGAATCATGAATTGAATCATGAAATGAATCATGAATCATGAATCAGGAATTTAATCATGAATCATGAATCATGATTTGAATCATGAATCATGAATTGAATCATGAATCATGAAATGAATCATGAATTGAATCATAAATCATAAATCATGAATTGAATCATGAATCATGAATCGAATCTTGAATCAAGACTCATGAATCATGAATTGAATCATGAATCATGAATTGAATCATGAATCATGAATCATAAATCATGAATCATGAATCGAATCATGAATAATGAATTGAATCATGAATCATGAATCGAATCATGAATCATGAATCATGAATTGAATCATGAATCATGAATTGAATCATAAATTAAATCATAAATCATAAATCATGAATTGAATCATGAATCATGAATCGAATCATGAATCATGAATTGAATCATGAATCATGAATCATGAATCGAATCATAAATCATGAATCAAGACTCATAAATCATGAATTGAATCATGAATCATGAATTGAATCATGAATCATGAATCATGAATCATGAATCATGAATTGAATCATGAATCATGAATCGAATCATGAATCATGAAATGAATCAAGAATCATAATTCAAATCATGAATCATGAATCATGAATAATGAATCAAATCATGAATCATGAAATGAATCATGAATCATGAATTGAATCATGAATTATGAATCGAAACACGAATCATTAAATGAATCATGAATCATGAAACGAATCATAAATCATTAATCATGAATCGAATCATGAATCATGAATTGAATCATGAATCATGAATTGAATCATAAATCATGAATTGAATCATCAATCATGAATTGAATCATGAATCATAAATCATTAATCATGAATCGAATCATGAATTGAATCATGAATCATGAATTGAATCATAAATCATGAATTGAATCATCAATCATGAATCGAATCATCAATCATGAATCATGAATCATGAATTGAATCATGAATCATGAATTGAATCATGATTTGAATCATGAATCATGAATCATGAATCATGAATCGAATCATGAATCATGAATCATGAATTGAATCATGAATCATGAATCATGAATTGAATCATGAATCATGAATCATGAATCATGAATTGAATCATGAAATGAATCATGAATCATAAATCGAATCATGAATCTCGAATCATGAATTGAATCATGAATCATGAATTGAATCATGTATTGAATCATAAATCATGAATCATGAATTGAATCATGAATCATAAATAGAATCATGAAACATGAATTGAATCATGAATCATGAATTGAATCATGAATCATGAATTGCATCATGAATCATGAATTGAATCATGAATCATTAATCATGAATTAAATCATGAATTATGAAATGAATCATGAATCATGAAATGAATCATGAATCATGAAATGAATCATGAATTGAATCATGAATCATGAATCATGAAGTGAATCCTGAATCATGAATTGAATCATGAATCATGAATTGAATCATGAATCATGAATCATGAATTGAATCATGAATCATGAAATGAATCATGAATTGAATCATGAAATGAATCATGAATCATGAATTGAATCATGAATCAAGAATCGAATCATGAATCTCGAATCATGAATTTAATCATAAATCATGAATCATGAATTGCATCATCAATAATAAATCGAATCATGAATCATGAATTGAATCATGAATCATGAATCATGAATCATGAATCATGAATCAAATCATGAATCATGAATTAAATCATGAATCATGAATTGAATCATAAATCATGAATCGAATCATGAATCATGAATCATGAATTGAATCATGAATCATGAATTGAATCATGAATCATGAATCATAAATTGAGAATCGAATCATGAATCATGAATTGAATCATGAATCATAAATCATTAATCATGAATCGAATCATGAATTGAATCATGAATCATGAATTGAATCATAAATCATGAATTGAATCATCAATCATGAATCGAATCATCAATCATGAATCATGAATCATGAATTGAATCATGAATCATGAATTGAATCATGATTTGAATCATGAATCATGAATCATGAATCATGAATCGAATCATGAATCATGAATCATGAATTGAATCATGAATCATGAATCATGAATTGAATCATGAATCATGAATCATGAATCATGAATTGAATCATGAAATGAATCATGAATCATAAATCGAATCATGAATCTCGAATCATGAATTGAATCATGAATCATGAATTGAATCATGTATTGAATCATAAATCATGAATCATGAATTGAATCATGAATCATAAATAGAATCATGAAACATGAATTGAATCATGAATCATGAATTGAATCATGAATCATGAATTGCATCATGAATCATGAATTGAATCATGAATCATTAATCATGAATTAAATCATGAATTATGAAATGAATCATGAATCATGAAATGAATCATGAATCATGAAATGAATCATGAATTGAATCATGAATCATGAATCATGAAGTGAATCCTGAATCATGAATTGAATCATGAATCATGAATTGAATCATGAATCATGAATCATGAATTGAATCATGAATCATGAAATGAATCATGAATTGAATCATGAAATGAATCATGAATCATGAATTGAATCATGAATCAAGAATCGAATCATGAATCTCGAATCATGAATTTAATCATAAATCATGAATCATGAATTGCATCATCAATAATAAATCGAATCATGAATCATGAATTGAATCATGAATCATGAATCATGAATCATGAATCATGAATCAAATCATGAATCATGAATTAAATCATGAATCATGAATTGAATCATAAATCATGAATCGAATCATGAATCATGAATCATGAATTGAATCATGAATCATGAATTGAATCATGAATCATGAATCATAAATTGAGAATCGAATCATGAATCATGAATTGAATCATGAATCATGAATCATGAATCATGAATCGAATCATGAATCATGAATTAAATAATGAATCATGAATTATGAATTGAAACATGAATCATGAATCGAATCATGAATCATGAATCATGAATTGAATCATGAATCATGAATCGAATCATGAATCATGAATTAAATAATGAATCATGAATTATGAATTGAAACATGAATCATGAATCGAATCATGAATCATGAATCATGAATTGAATCATAAATCATGAATCATGAAATGAATCAAGAATCATAAATCAAATCATGAATCATGAATCATGAATAATGAATCGAATCATGAATCATGAAATGAATCATGAATCATGAATTGAATCATGAATTATGAATCGAAACACGAATCATGAAATGAATCATGAATCATGAAACGAATCATAAATCATTAATCATGAATCGAATCATGAATCATGAATTGAATCATGAATCATAAATTGAATCATAAATCATGAATTGAATCATGAATCATGAATTGAATCATGATTTGAATCATGAATCATGAATCATGAATCATGAATCGAATCATGAATCATGAATCATGAATTGAATCATGAATCATGAATCATAAATCATGAATTGAATCATGAAATGAATCATGAATCATGAATCATGAATTGAATCATGAATCATGAATTGAATCATGAATCATGAATTGAAACATGAATCTCGAATCATGAAGTGAATCATGAATCATGAATTGAATCATGAATTAAATCATAAATCATGAATCATGAATTGAATCATGAATCATAAATCGAATCATGAATCATGAATTTAATCATGAATCATGAATCATGAATTGAATCATGAATCATGAATCGAATCATGAAACATGAATTGAATCATGAATCATGAATTGAATCATGAATCATGAATTGCATCATGAATCCTGAATTGAATCATGAATCATTAATCATGAATTAAATCATGAATCATGAAATGAATCATGAATCATGAATTGAATCATAAATCATGAATCATGAAATGCATCATGAATCATAAATCGAATCATAAATCATGAATTGAATCATGAATCATGAATCATGAATCATGAATCAAATCATGAATCATGAATTACCGTATTTCCCCATGTATAAGACGCACCTTTTTCCCCCAAATTTTGGGTCTAAAAAAAAGGTGCGTCTTATACACTGCCAGCGCTACTTACCTGATTGCAGAAGTCGGCATCTGGTGTGAGGAGTCCCCGCTAATCAGCTCCAGCGTGTCCAGCGTGTCCCCCGTTACTTTGCAGGACCTTCAGGACCTTTGCAGGCGCCTCCCACAGTCTCTGCACTGTCAGTCACGTGACTGACAGTTCTGAGTGCCCATGACTACAGATTCCTCCGTTTGCTCTGTTTTTCTGACAAAAGCTGCACAGCGTTGGTGACATTAGACAAGTCACATAGACACGCTATTGTAAGCTATTGTAAGCTGCTGTAGCGCTCTGTGCCCCAATAAATTGCAGGCTAGTGTGCTTTGTGCCCCAATAAATTGCAGGCTAGTGTGCTCTGTGCCCCAATAAATTGCAGGCTAGTGTGCTTTGTGCCCCAATAAATTGCAGGCTAGTGTGCTCTGTGCCCCAATAAATTGCAGGCTAGTGTGATTTGTGCTTTGTGCCCCAATAAATTGCAGGCTAGTGTGATTTGTGCTTTGTGCCCCAATAAATTGCAGGCTAGTGTGCTCTGTGCCCCAATAAATTGCAGGCTAGTGTGCTCTGTGCCCCAATAAATTGCAGGCTAGTGTGCTCTGTGCCCCAATAAATTGCAGGCTAGTGTGCTCTGTGCCCCAATAAATTGCAGGCTAGTGTGATTTGTGCTTTGTGCCCCAATAAATTGCAGGCTAGTGTGCTCTGTGCCCCAATAAATTGCAGGCTAGTGTGCTCTGTGCCCCAATAAATTGCAGGCTAGTGTGCTCTGTGCCCCAATAAATTGCAGGCTAGTGTGCTCTGTGCCCCAATAAATTGCAGGCTAGTGTGATTTGTGCTTTGTGCCCCAATAAATTGCAGGCTAGTGTGCTCTGTGCCCCAATAAATTGCAGGCTAGTGTGCTCTGTGCCCCAATAAATTGCAGTTTCAGCAGTGAAAAGGTTACAATACCATATCCCGTAATTACGGTACCGTATAAAATCAGCACCATTCCACGTTCTGCCCAGAAATGGCTCAGAAAAGATTTTCATACAGTGCTGATTTCAAATTAAAAGTGATCCAGTTTGCAAAACTGAATGGAAATCGTGCTGCTGAGCGTAAGTTTGGTCCGCCCCCAACTGAGAAAACAATCCGAGACTGGCTACGGGAAGAAGAAACCCTACTGAAAACACCACGGCAGAAGAAGGCTATGAGAGGCAAGTCAGCAAAATGGCCTGATTTAGAGAGAGAATTGAAGATATGGATTGAAGAGCAAAGGGCAATTGGAATTCCTGTGTCCACAAAGATGGTTCAGCATGAGGCAAGAAGAATTGCTGATACAAATGAAGTTACTGACTTCAAAGGAGGACACAATTGGTGCTTCAGGTTCATGAAACGGAATGGACTAAGCATGCGTACACGCACCAGACTTGCCCAAAGGATGCCTGAATGCTATGAGCAGAAGGTCCTTGAATTTCATCGTTTTGTCACTCAATGTCGGAAGACACATCAGTTTGAGTTGGGACAGATTGCAAATATGGACGAAGTCCCCCTTCAATTTGATGTCCCAAGTAACAGAACTGTTGATAAGAAGGGGGTAAAAACTGTAATTGTGAAGACAAGTGGACATGAAAAGAGCCATTATACAGTTGTTTTAGCTTGTTGTGCCGACGGAACCAAGCTGCCTCCTATGCTGATTTTCAAACGCAAAACAATGCCAAAAGAAGTCATTCCTCGAGGAGTGATTGTCCATGTTCATGACAAGGGTTGGATGGATCAGGATGGGATGAAGATCTGGTTTGAGAAAGTTTGGAGCAGGAGACCAGGTGCGCTCTTACGCAAACCTGCCCTATTGGTGCTTGATCAGTTCAGGGCACACTTAACACCAAACACAAAGAAGATTGCTGCAGAGCAAAAAACAAAACTTGCCGTCATACCTGGAGGCTTGACATCCCAGCTCCAACCACTTGATGTCAGCATTAACAAGCCCTTCAAAGCTACCATGAGAGAGGAATGGAACCAATGGATGAAGTCTTCTGGGGACAATTTGACACCAGCAGGAAGAGTGAAAAAGCCAACTATAGGTGAAGTTTGTACCTGGGTGAAAAGATCCTGGGATAATATCAAGATTGAGATCATTGTCAAGTCATTTAAGAAGTGTGGCATTTCAAATGCCTTAGATGGAACTGAGGACGAGGCAATATATGAAGACAGCGATTCGTCATCAAACACAGATGAGGACAAGATAATGGTTGAAAGTTCTGACAGTGATGATGAGTAGTTTCATGATAAATAAAACTTGCGTTCAATAACTTTATGTAATACATCTTTTTTTTCATTTTGGGCCCCAAAATTAAGGTGCGTCTTATACATGGGTGCGTCTTATACTTGGGGAAATACGGTAAATCATGAATCATGAATTGAATCATGAATCATGAATCGAATCATGAATCATGAATTGAATCATGAATCATAAATCATAAATCATGAATCGAATCATGAATCATGAATTGAATCATGAATTGAATCATGAATCATGAAATATGAATCATGAATTGAATCATGAATCATGAATTGAATCATGAATCATGAATCGAAATTATAAATTGAATCATAAATCATAAATCATGAATTGAATCATGAATCATTAATCATGAATTAAATCATGAATCATGAAATCAATCATGAATTGAATCATGAATCATGAAATGAATCATGATTCATGAAATGAATCATGAATTGAATCATGAATCATGAAGTGAATCATGAATCATGAAATGAATCATGAATTGAATCATGAATTGAATCATGAAATGAATCATGAATCATGAATCATGAATTGAATCATGAATCATGAATCGAATGATGAATCTCGAATCATGAATTAAATCATGAATCATGAATTGAATCATAAATGTAATCATAAATCATGAATCATGAATCAAATTATGAATCATGAATTAAATCATGAATCATGAATTGAATAATGAATCATGAATCGAATCATGAATCATGAATCATGAATTGAATCATGAATTATGAATCGAATCATGAAACATGAATTGAATCATGAATCATGAATTGAATCATGAATCTCGAATCATGAATTTAATCATGAATCATGAATTTAATCATGAATTGAATCATAAATCATGAATCATGAATTGGATCATGAATCATGAATCATGAATCATGAATCAAATCATGAATCATGATTTAAATCATGAATCATGAATTGAATCATGAATCATGAATCGAATCATGAATCATGAATCATGAATTGAATCATGAATCATGAATCATAAATCATGAATTGAATCATGAATCATGAATTGAATCATGAATCATGAATCATGAATTGAATCATGAATCATGAATCATAAACTGAATCATGAATCATGAATCGAATAATGAATCATGAATTAAATAATGAATCATGAATTATGAATTGAAACATGATTCATGAATCAAATCATGAATCATGAATCATGAATTGAATCATAAATCATGAATTGAATCATAAATTGAATCATAAATCATAAATCACGAATTAAATCATGAATCATGAATCAAATCATGAATCATGAATTGAATCATGAATCATGAATCATGAATCGAATCATAAATCATGAATCAAGACTCATGAATCATGATTTTAATCATGAATCATGAATTAAATCATAAATTGAATCATAAATCATGAATCATGAATTGAATCATGAATCATGAATTATGAATCAAATCATGAATCATGAATCGAATCATGAATCATGAATTGAATCATGAATTGAATCATGAATCATAAATCATGAATCATGAATCAAATCATGAATCATGATTTAAATCATGAATCATGAATTGAATCATGAATCATGAATCGAATCATGAATCATGAATCATGAATTGAATCATGAATCATGAATCATAAATCATGAATTGAATCATGAATCATGAATTGAATCATGAATCATGAATCATGAATTAAATAATGAATCATGAATTATGAATCATAAATTGAATCATGAATCATGAATCGAATAATGAATCATGAATTAAATAATGAATCATGAATTATGAATTGAAACATGATTCATGAATCAAATCATGAATCATGAATCATGAATTGAATCATAAATCATGAATTGAATCATAAATTGAATCATAAATCATAAATCACGAATTAAATCATGAATCATGAATCAAATCATGAATCATGAATTGAATCATGAATCATGAATCATGAATCGAATCATAAATCATGAATCAAGACTCATGAATCATGATTTGAATCATGAATCATGAATTAAATCATAAATTGAATCATAAATCATGAATCATGAATTGAATCATGAATCATGAATTATGAATCGAATCATGAATCATGAATCGAATCATGAATCATGAATTGAATCATGAATTGAATCATGAATCATAAATCATGAATCATGAATTGAATCATGAATCATGAATCGAATCATGAATCATGAATCATGAATCGAATCATGAATCATGAATTGAATCATGAATCATGAATCATGAATCGAATCATAAATCATGAATCAAGACTCATGAATCATGAATTGAATCATGAATCATGAATTGAATCATAAATTGAATCATAAATCATGAATCATGAATCGAATCATGAATCATGAATTGAATCATGAATCATGAATTGAATCATGAATCATGAATTGAATCATGAATCATGAATCATGAATCGAATCATGAATCATGAATCATGAATCGAATCATGAATCATGAATTGAATCATAAATCATGAATCATGAATCATGAATTGAATCATGATTTGAATCATGAATCATGAATCATGAATCGAATCATGAATCATGAATCATGAATTGAATCATGAATCATGAATCATGAATCATGAATTGAATCATGAAATGAATCATGAATCATGAATTGAATCATGAATCATAAATCGAATCATGAATCTCAAATCATGAATTGAATCATGAATCATGAATTGAATCATGAATTGAATCATAAATCATGAATCATGAATTGAATCATGAATCATAAATCGAATCATGAAACATGAATTGAATCATGAATCATGAATTGAATCATGAATCATGAATTGCATCATGAATCATGAATTGAATCATGAATCATTAATCATAAATTAAATCATGAATTATGAAATGAATCATGAATCATGAAATGAATCATGAATCATGAAATGAATCATGAATTGAATCATGAATCATGAATCATGAAGTGAATCCTGAATCATGAATTGAATCATGAATCATGAATTGAATCATGAATCATGAATCATGTATTGAATCATGAATCATGAATCATGAATCAAATCATGAATCATGATTTAAATCATGAATCATGAATTGAATCATGAATCATGAATCGAATCATGAATCATGAATCATGAATTGAATCATGAATCATGAATCATAAATCATGAATTGAATCATGAATCATGAATTGAATCATGAATCATGAATCATGAATTGAATCATGAATCATGAATCATAAATTGAATCATGAATCATGAATCGAATAATGAATCATGAATTAAATAATGAATCATGAATTATGAATTGAAACATGATTCATGAATCAAATCATGAATCATGAATCATGAATTGAATCATAAATCATAAATTGAATCATAAATTGAATCATAAATCATAAATCACGAATTAAATCATGAATCATGAATCAAATCATGAATCATGAATTGAATCATGAATCATGAATCATGAATCGAATCATAAATCATGAATCAAGACTCATGAATCATGATTTGAATCATGAATCATGAATTAAATCATAAATTGAATCATAAATCATGAATCATGAATTGAATCATGAATCATGAATTATGAATCAAATCATGAATCATGAATCGAATCATGAATCATGAATTGAATCATGAATTGAATTATAATTCATAAATCATGAATCATGAATTGAATCATGAATCATGAATCGAATCATGAATCATGAATCATAAATCATGAATCATGAATTGAATCATGAATCATGAATCGAATCATGAATCAAGAATCATGAATCGAATCATGAATCATGAATTGAATCATGAATCATGAATCATGAATCGAATCATAAATCATGAATCAAGACTCATGAATCATGAATTGAATCATGAATCATGAATTGAATCATAAATTGAATCATAAATCATGAATCATGAATCGAATCATGAATCATGAATTGAATCATGAATCATGAATCGAATCATGAATCATGAATCATGAATTGAATCATGAATCATGAATCATAAATCATGAATTGAATCATGAATCATGAATTGAATCATGAATCATGAATCATGAATTAAATAATGAATCATGAATTATGAATCATAAATTGAATCATGAATCATGAATCGAATAATGAATCATGAATTAAATAATGAATCATGAATTATGAATTGAAACATGATTCATGAATCAAATCATGAATCATGAATCATGAATTGAATCATAAATCATGAATTGAATCATAAATTGAATCATAAATCATAAATCACGAATTAAATCATGAATCATGAATCAAATCATGAATCATGAATCATGAATCGAATCATAAATCATGAATCAAGACTCATGAATCATGATTTGAATCATGAATCATGAATTAAATCATAAATTGAATCATAAATCATGAATCATGAATTGAATCATGAATCATGAATTATGAATCGAATCATGAATCATGAATCGAATCATGAATCATGAATTGAATCATGAATTGAATCATGAATCATAAATCATGAATCATGAATTGAATCATGAATCATGAATCGAATCATGAATCATGAATCGAATCATGAATCATGAATTGAATCATGAATCATGAATCATGAATCGAATCATAAATCATGAATCAAGACTCATGAATCATGAATTGAATCATGAATCATGAATTGAATCATAAATTGAATCATAAATCATGAATCATGAATCGAATCATGAATCATGAATTGAATCATGAATCATGAATTGAATCATGAATCATGAATCATGAATCGAATCATGAATCATGAATCATGAATCGAATCATGAATCATGAATTGAATCATAAATCATGAATCATGATTCATGAATTGAATCATGAATCATGAATCAAATAATGAATCATGAATTAAATCATGAATCATATATTGAATCATGAATCATGAATCGAATCATGAATCATGAATCATGAATTAAATCATGAATCATGAATTGAATCATGAATTGAATCATAAATCATGAATCATGAATTGAATCATGAATCATGAATTGAATCATGAATCATGAATCATGAATCATGAATTGAATCATGAATCATGAATTGAATCATGATTTGAATCATGAATCATGAATCATGAATCGAATCATAATTCATGAATCATGAATTGAATCATGAATCATGAATCATGAATCATGAATTGAATCATGAAATGAATCATGAATCATGAATTGAATCATGAATCATAAATCGAATCATGAATCTCAAATCATGAATTGAATCATGAATCATGAATTGAATCATGAATTGAATCATAAATCATGAATCATGAATTGAATCATGAATCATAAATCGAATCATGAAACATGAATTGAATCATGAATCATGAATTGAATCATGAATCATGAATTGCATCATGAATCATGAATTGAATCATGAATCATTAATCATAAATTAAATCATGAATTATGAAATGAATCATGAATCATGAAATGAATCATGAATCATGAAATGAATCATGAATTGAATCATGAATCATGAATCATGAAGTGAATCCTGAATCATGAATTGAATCATGAATCATGAATTGAATCATGAATCATGAATCATGTATTGAATCATGAATCATGAATCATGAATCATGAATCAAATCATGAATCATGATTTAAATCATGAATCATGAATTGAATCATGAATCATGAATCGAATCATGAATCATGAATCATGAATTGAATCATGAATCATGAATCATAAATCATGAATTGAATCATGAATCATGAATTGAATCATGAATCATGAATCATGAATCATGAATTGAATCATGAATCATGAATCATAAATTGAATCATGAATCATGAATCGAATAATGAATCATGAATTAAATAATGAATCATGAATTATGAATTGAAACATGATTCATGAATCAAATCATGAATCATGAATCATGAATTGAATCATAAATCATAAATTGAATCATAAATTGAATCATAAATCATAAATCACAAATTAAATCATGAATCATGAATCAAATCATGAATCATGAATTGAATCATGAATCATGAATCATGAATCGAATCATAAATCATGAATCAAGACTCATGAATCATGATTTGAATCATGAATCATGAATTAAATCATAAATTGAATCATAAATCATGAATCATGAATTGAATCATGAATCATGAATTATGAATCAAATAATGAATCATGAATCGAATCATGAATCATGAATTGAATCATGAATTGAATTATAATTCATAAATCATGAATCATGAATTGAATCATGAATCATGAATCGAATCATGAATCATGAATCATAATTCATGAATCATGAATTGAATCATGAATCATGAATCGAATCATGAATCAAGAATCATGAATCGAATCATGAATCATGAATTGAATCATGAATCATGAATCATGAATCGAATCATAAATCATGAATCAAGACTCATGAATCATGAATTGAATCATGAATCATGAATTGAATCATAAATTGAATCATAAATCATGAATCATGAATCGAATCATGAATCATGAATTGAATCATGAATCATGAATTGAATCATGAATCATGAATCATGAATCATGAATCGAATCATGAATCATGAATCGAATCATGAATCATGAATTGAATCATAAATCATGAATCATGATTCATGAATTGAATCATGAATCATGAATCAAATCATGAATCATGAATTAAATCATGAATCATATATTGAATCATGAATCATGAATCGAATCATGAATCATGAATCATGAATTAAATCATGAATCATGAATTGAATCATGAATTGAATCATAAATCATGAATCATGAATTGAATCATGAATCATGAATCGAATCATGAATCATGAATCATGAATCATAAATTGAATCATGAATCATGAATTGAATCATGATTTGAATCATGAATCATGAATCATGAATCATGAATCGAATCATGAATCATGAATCATAAATTGAATCATGAATCATGAATCATGAATAATGAATCATGAATTGAATCATGAAATGAATCATGAATCATGAATTGAATCATGAATCATAAATCGAATCATGAATCTCAAATCATGAATTGAATCATGAATCATGAATTGAATCATGAATTGAATCATAAATCATGAATCATGAATTGAATCATGAATCATAAATCGAATCATGAAACATGAATTGAATCATGAATCATGAATTGAATCATGAATCATGAATTGCATCATGAATCATGAATTGAATCATGAATCATTAATCATAAACTAAATCATGAATTATGAAATGAATCATGAATCATGAAATGAATCATGAATCATGAAATGAATCATGAATTGAATCATGAATCATGAATCATGAAGTGAATCCTGAATCATGAATTGAATCATGAATCATGAATTGAATCATGAATCATGAATCATAAATCGAATCATGAATCATGAATTGAATCATGAATCATGAATCATGAATCAAATCATGAATCATGATTTAAATCATGAATCATGAATTGAATCATGAATCATGAATCGAATCATGAATCATGAATCATGAATCGAATCATGAATCATGAATCATAAATCATGAATTGAATCATGAATCATGAATTGAATCATGAATCATGAATCATGAATTGAATCATGAATCATGAATCATAAATTGAATCATGAATCATGAATCGAATAATGAATCATGAATTAAATAATGAATCATGAATTATGAATTGAAACATGATTCATGAATCAAATCATGAATCATGAATCATGAATTGAATCATAAATCATGAATTGAATCATAAATTGAATCATAAATCATAAATCACGAATTAAATCATGAATCATGAATCAAATCATGAATCATGAATTGAATCATGAATCATGAATCGAATCATAAATCATGAATCAAGACTCATGAATCATGATTTGAATCAAGAATCATGAATTAAATCATAAATTGAATCATAAATCATGAATCATGAATTGAATCATGAATCATGAATTATGAATCGAATCATGAATCATGAATCGAATCATGAATCATGAATTGAATCATGAATTGAATCATGAATCATAAATCATGAATCATGAATTGAATCATGAATCATGAATCGAATCATGAATCATGAATCATGAATCGAATCATGAATCATGAATTGAATCATGAATCATGAATCATGAATCGAATCATAAATCATGAATCAAGACTCATGAATCATGAATTGAATCATGAATCATGAATTGAATCATAAATTGAATCATAAATCATGAATCATGAATCGAATCATGAATCATGAATTGAATCATGAATCATGAATTGAATCATGAATCATGAATCGAATCATGAATCATGAATCATGAATCGAATCATGAATCATGAATTGAATCATAAATCATGAATCATGATTCATGAATTGAATCATGAATCATGAATCAAATCATGAATCATGAATTAAATCATGAATCATATATTGAATCATGAATCATGAATCGAATCATGAATCATGAATCATGAATTAAATCATGAATCATGAATTGAATCATGAATTGAATCATAAATCATGAATCATGAATTGAATCATGAATAATGAATCGAATCATGAATCATGAATCATGAATCATGAATTGAATCATGAATCATGAATTGAATCATGATTTGAATCATGAATCATGAATCATGAATCATGAATCGAATCATGAATCATGAATCATGAATTGAATCATGAATCATGAATTGAATCATGAAATGAATCATGAATCATGAATTGAATCATGAATCATAAATCGAATCATGAATCTCAAATCATGAATTGAATCATGAATCATGAATTGAATCATGAATTGAATCATAAATCATGAATCATGAATTGAATCATGAATCATAAATCGAATCATGAAACATGAATTGAATCATGAATCATGAATTGAATCATGAATCATGAATTGCATCATGAATCATGAATTGAATTATGAATCATTAATCATAAACTAAATCATGAATTATGAAATGAATCACGAATCATGAAATGAATCATGAATCATGAAATGAATCATGAATTGAATCATGAATCATGAATCATGAAGTGAATCCTGAATCATGAATTGAATCATGAATCATGAATTGAATCATGAATCATGTATTGAATCATGAATCATGAAATGAATCATGAATTGAATCATGAAATGAATCATGAATCATGAATTGAATCATGAATCAAGAATCGAATCATGAATCTCGAATCATGAATTGAATCATGAATTGAATCATGAATTGAATCATAAATCATGAATCATGAATTGCATCATCAATAATAAATTAAATCATGAATCATGAATTGAATCATGAATCATGAATCATGAATCATGAATCAAATCATGAATCATGATTTAAATCATGAATCATGAATTGAATCATGAATCATGAATCGAATCATGAATCATGAATCATGAATTGAATCATGAATCATGAATTGAATCATAAATCATGAATCATAAATTGAGAATCGAATCATGAATCATGAATTGCATCATCAATAATAAATCGAATCATGAATCATGAATTGAATCATGAATCATGAATCATGAATCATGAATCATGAATCAAATCATGATTCATGAATTAAATCATGAATCATGAATTGAATCATGAATCATGAATCGAATCATGAATCATGAATCATAAATTGAGAATCGAATCATGAATCATGAATTGAATCATGAATCATGAATTGAATCATGAATCATGAATCATGAATTGAATCATGAATCATGAATTGAATCATGAATCATGAATTGAATCATAAATTGAATCATAAATCATAAATCATGAATTAAATCATGAATCATGAATCGAATCATGAATCATGAATTGAATCATGAATCATGAATCATGAATCGAATAGTAAATCATGAATCAAGACTCATGAATCATGATTTGAATCATGAATCATGAATTGAATCATAAATTGAATCATAAATCATGAATCATGAATTGAATCATGAATCATGAATCATGAATCGAATCATGAATCATGAATCGAATCATGAATCATTAATTGAATCATGTATTGAATCATGAATCATGAATTGAATCATAAATTGAATCATAAATCATGAATCATGAATTGAATCATGAATCATGAATCATGAATCGAATCATGAATCATGAATCGAATCATGAATCATTAATTGAATCATGTATTGAATCATGAATCATAAATCATGAATCATGAATTGAATCATGAATCATGAATCGAATCATGAATCATGAATCATGAATCGAATTATGAATCATGAATTGAATCATGAATCATGACTCATGAATCGAATCATAAATCATGAATCAAGACACATGAATCATGAATTGAATCATGAATCATGAATTGAATCATAAATTGAATCATAAATCATGAATCATGAATCGAATCATGAATCATGAATTGAATCATGAATCATGAATTGAATCATGAATCATGAATCATGAATCGAATCATGAATCATGAATCATGAATTGAATCATGAATCATGAATTGAATCATAAATCATGAATCATGATTCATGAATTGAATCATGAATCATGAATCAAATCATGAATCATGAATTAAATCATGAATCATATATTGAATCATGAATCATGAATCGAATCATGAATCATGAATCATGAATTAAATCATGAATCATGAATTGAATCATGAATTGAATCATAAATCATGAATCATGAATTGAATCATGAATCATGAATCGAATCATGAATCATGAATCATGAATCATGAATTGAATCATGAATTATGAATTGAATCATGATTTGAATCATAAATCATGAATCATGAATCATGAATCGAATCATGAATCATGAATTGAATCATGAATCATGAATCATGAATCATGAATTGAATCATGAAATGAATCATGAATCATGAATTGAATCATGAATCATAAATCGAATCATGAATCTCGAATCATGAATTGAATCATGAATCATGAATTGAATCATAAATCATGAATCATGAATTGAATCATGAATCATAAATCGAATCATGAAACATGAATTGAATCATGAATCATGAATTGAATCATGAATTGCATCATGAATCATGAATTGAATCATGAATCATGAATTGAATCATAAATTGAATCATAAATCATAAATCATGAATTAAATCATGAATCATGAATCGAATCATGAATCATGAATTGAATCATGAATCATGAATCATGAATCGAATAGTAAATCATGAATCAAGACTCATGAATCATGATTTGAATCATGAATCATGAATTGAATCATAAATTGAATCATAAATCATGAATCATGAATTGAATCATGAATCATGAATCATGAATCGAATCATGAATCATGAATCGAATCATGAATCATTAATTGAATCATGTATTGAATCATGAATCATGAATTGAATCATAAATTGAATCATAAATCATGAATCATGAATTGAATCATGAATCATGAATCATGAATCGAATCATGAATCATGAATCGAATCATGAATCATTAATTGAATCATGTATTGAATCATGAATCATAAATCATGAATCATGAATTGAATCATGAATCATGAATCGAATCATGAATCATGAATCATGAATCGAATTATGAATCATGAATTGAATCATGAATCATGACTCATGAATCGAATCATAAATCATGAATCAAGACACATGAATCATGAATTGAATCATGAATCATGAATTGAATCATAAATTGAATCATAAATCATGAATCATGAATCGAATCATGAATCATGAATTGAATCATGAATCATGAATTGAATCATGAATCATGAATCATGAATCGAATCATGAATCATGAATCATGAATTGAATCATGAATCATGAATTGAATCATAAATCATGAATCATGATTCATGAATTGAATCATGAATCATGAATCAAATCATGAATCATGAATTAAATCATGAATCATATATTGAATCATGAATCATGAATCGAATCATGAATCATGAATCATGAATTAAATCATGAATCATGAATTGAATCATGAATTGAATCATAAATCATGAATCATGAATTGAATCATGAATCATGAATCGAATCATGAATCATGAATCATGAATCATGAATTGAATCATGAATTATGAATTGAATCATGATTTGAATCATAAATCATGAATCATGAATCATGAATCGAATCATGAATCATGAATTGAATCATGAATCATGAATCATGAATCATGAATTGAATCATGAAATGAATCATGAATCATGAATTGAATCATGAATCATAAATCGAATCATGAATCTCGAATCATGAATTGAATCATGAATCATGAATTGAATCATAAATCATGAATCATGAATTGAATCATGAATCATAAATCGAATCATGAAACATGAATTGAATCATGAATCATGAATTGAATCATGAATTGCATCATGAATCATGAATTGAATCATGAATCATTAATCATGAATTAAATCATGAATTATGAAATGAATCATGAATCATGAAATGAATCATGAATCATGAAATGAATCATGAATTGAATCATGAATCATGAATCATGAAGTGAATCCTGAATCATAAATTGAATCATGAATCATGAATTGAATCATGAATCATGAATCATGAATTGAATCATGAATCATGAAATGAATCATGAATTGAATCATGAAATGAATCATGAATCATGAATTGAATCATGAATCATGAATCATGAATCATGAATCATGAATCAAATCATGAATCATGAATTAAATCATGAATCATGAATTGAATCATGAATCAAGAATCGAATCATGAATCATGAATCTTGAATTGAATCATGAATCATGAATTGAATCATGAATCATGAATCATAAATTTAGAATCGAATCATGAATCATGAATTGAATCATGAATCATGAATTGAATCATGAATCATGAATCATGAATTGAATCATGAATCATGAATCATGAATTGAATCATGAATCATAAATCGAATCATGAATCATGAATTGAATCATGAATCATGAATCATGAATCGAATAATGAATCATGAATCATGAATCGAATCATGAATCATGAATTGAATCATGAATCACGAATCATGAATTAAATTATGAATCATGAATCGAATCATGAAACATGAATTGCATCATGAATCCTGAATTGAATCATGAATCATGAAATGAATCATGAATTGAATCATGAATCATGAATCATGAATTGAATCATCACTTTAATGAATAATTATTCATGAATTGAATCATGAATCATGAATCAAATCATGAATCATGAATTAAATCATGAATCACGAATTGAATTATGAATCATGAATCGAATCATGAATTGAATCATGAATCATGAATTAAATCATGAATTGAATCATAAATCATGACTCATGAATTGAATCATGAATCATGAATCGAATCATGAATCATGAATTAAACCATGAATCATGAATCACGAATTGAATCATGAATCATGAATTGAATCATGAATCATGAATTGAATCATGAATCATGAATTGAATCATGAATTGAATCATGAATCATGAATTGAATCATGAATCATAAATCGAATCATGAATCATGAATCATGAATCATGAATCATGAATCGAATAATGAATCATAAATCATGAATTAAATTATGAATCATGAATCGAATCATGAAACATGAATTGAATCATGAATCATGAATTAAATCATGAATCATGAAGTGCATCATGAATCATGAATTGAATCATGAATCATTAATCATGAAATGAATCATGAATCATGAAATGAATCATGAATCATGAAATGAATCATGAATTGAATCATGAATCATGAATCATGAATTGAATCATCAATCATGAATCATTATTCATGAATACAATCATGAATCATGAATCAAATCATGAATCATGAATTAAATCATGAATCATGAATTGAATTATGAATCATGAATCGAATCATGAATTGAATCATGAATTAAATAATGAATTGAATCATAAATCATGAATCATGAATTGAATCATGAATCATGAATCGAATCATGAATCATGAATTGAATCATGAATCATGAATCATGAATTGAATCATGAATCATGAATCGAATCATGAATCATGAATTAAATCATGAATCATGAATTGAATCATGAATCATGAATCATGAATTGAATCATGAATCATGAATCGAATCATGAATCATGAATCATGAATTGAATCATGAATCATGAATTGAATCATAAATTGAATCATAAATCATGAATTGAATCATGAATCATGAATCGAATCATGAATCATGAATTGAATCATGAATCATGAATCGAATCATGAATCATGAATCATGAATCATGAATTGAATCATGAATCATGAATTGAATCATAAATTGAATCATAAATCATGAATTGAATCATGAATCATTAATCATGAAATGAATCATGAATCATGAAATGAATCATGAATTGAATCATGAATCATGAATCATGAATTGAATCATGAATCATGAAATGAATCATGAATTGAATCATGAATCATGAATCATGAATTGAATCATCAATCATGAATCATTATTCATGAATTGAATCATGAATCATGAATCAAATTATGAATCATGAATTAAATCATGAATCATGAATTGAATTATGAATCATGAATCGAATCATGAATTGAATCATGAATTAAATAATGAATTGAATCATAAATCATGAATCATGAATTGAATCATGAATCATGAATCGAATCATGAATCATGAATTGAATCATGAATCATGAATCATGAATTGAATCATGAATCATGAATCAAATCATGAATCATGAATTAAATCATGAATCATGAATTGAATCATGAATCATGAATCATGAATCATGAATTGAATCATGAATCATGAATCATGAATTGAATCATGAATCATGAATCGAATCATGAATCATGAATCATGAATTGAACCATGAATCATGAATTGAATCATAAATTGAATCATAAATCATGAATTGAATCATGAATCATGAATCGAATCATGAATCATGAATTGAATCATGAATCATGAATCGAATCATGAATCATGAATCATGAATCATGAATTGAATCATGAATCATGAATTGAATCATAAATTGAATCATAAATCATGAATTGAATCATGAATCATTAATCATGAAATGAATCATGAATCATGAAATGAATCATGAATTGAATCATGAATCATGAATCATGAATTGAATCATGAATCATGAAATGAATCATGAATTGAATCATGAATCATGAATCATGAATTGAATCATCAATCATGATTCATTATTCATGAATTGAATCATGAATCATGAATCAAATCATGAATCATGAATTGAATTATGAATCATGAATCGAATCATGAATTGAATCATGAATCATGAATTAAATTATGAATTGAATCATAAATCATGAATCATGAATTGAATCATGAATCATGAATCGAATCATGAATCATGAATTGAATCATGAATCATGAATCATGAATTGAATCATGAATCATGAATCGAATCATGAATCTTGAATTGAATCATGAATCTTGAATTGAATCATGAATCATGAATTGAATCATGAATCATGAATCATGAATTGAATCATGAATCATGAATCATGAATTGAATCATGAATCATGAATCTAATCATGAATCATGAATCATGAATTGAATCATGAATCATGAATTGAATCATAAATTGAATCATAAATCATGAATTGAATCATGAATCATGAATCGAATCATGAATCATGAATTGAATCATGAATCATGAATCGAATCATGAATCATGAATCATGAATCATGAATCATGAATTGAATCATGAATCATGAATTGAATCATAAATTGAATCATAAATCATGAATTGAATCATGAATCATTAATCATGAAATGAATCATGAATCATGAAATGAATCATGAATTGAATCATGAATCATGAATCATGAATTGAATCATGAATCATGAAATGAATCATGAATTGAATCATGAATCATGAATCATGAATTGAATCATCAATCATGAATCATTATTCATGAATTGAATCATGAATCATGAATCAAATTATGAATCATGAATTAAATCATGAATCATGAATTGAATTATGAATCATGAATTGAATCATGAATTGAATCATGAATTAAATAATGAATTGAATCATAAATCATGAATCATGAATTGAATCATGAATCATGAATCGAATCATGAATCATGAATTGAATCATGAATCATGAATCATGAATTGAATCATGAATCATGAATCGAATCATGAATCATGAATTAAATCATGAATCATGAATTGAATCATGAATCATGAATCATGAATTGAATCATGAATCATGAATCATGAATCGAATCATGAATCATGAATCATGAATTGAACCATGAATCATGAATTGAATCATAAATTGAATCATAAATCATGAATTGAATCATGAATCATGAATCGAATCATGAATCATGAATTGAATCATGAATCATGAATCGAATCATAAATCATGAATCATGAATCATGAATTGAATCATGAATCATGAATTGAATCATAAATTGAATCATAAATCATGAATTGAATCATGAATCATTAATCATGAAATGAATCATGAATCATGAAATGAATCATGAATTGAATCATGAATCATGAATCATGAATTGAATCATGAATCATGAAATGAATCATGAATTGAATCATGAATCATGAATCATGAATTGAATCATCAATCATGATTCATTATTCATGAATTGAATCATGAATCATGAATCAAATCATGAATCATGAATTAAATCATGAATCATGAATTGAATTATGAATCATGAATCGAATCATGAATTGAATCATGAATCATGAATTAAATCGTGAATTGAATCATACATCATGAATCATGAATTGAATCATGAATCATGAATCGAATCATGAATCATGAATTGAATCATGAATCATGAATCATGAATTGAATCATGAATCATGAATCGAATCATGAAGCATGAATTGAATCATGAATCATGAATTGAATCATGAATCATGAATCATGAATCATGAATCATGAATTGAATCATGAATCATGAATCAAATCATGAATCATGAATTAAATCATGAATCATGAATTGAATCATGAATCATGAATTGAATCATGAATCATGAATTGAATCATGAATCATGAATCATAAATTGAGAATCGAATCATGAATCATGAATTGAATCATGAATCATGAATTGAATCATGAATCATAAATCATGAATTGAATCATGAATCATGAATTGAATCATGAATCATGAATTGAATCATAAATTGAATCATAAATCATAAATCATGAATTAAATCATGAATCGTGAATCGAATCATGAATCATGAATTGAATCATGAATCATGAATCATGAATCGAATAGTAAATCATGAATCAAGACTCATGAATCATGATTTGAATCATGAATCATGAATTGAATCATAAATTGAATCATAAATCATGAATCATGAATTGAATCATGAATCATGAATCATGAATCGAATCATGAATCATGAATCGAATCATGAATCATGAATTGAATCATGAATTGAATCATGAATCATAAATCATGAATCATGAATTGAATCATGAATCATGAATCGAATCATGAATCATGAATCATGAATCGAATCATGAATCATGAATTGAATCATGAATCATGACTCATGAATCGAATCATAAATCATGAATCAAGACTCATGAATCATGAATTGAATCATGAATCATGAATTGAATCATGAATCATGAATCATGAATCGAATCATGAATCATGAATCATGAATTGAATCATGAATCATGAATTGAATCATAAATCATGAATCATGATTCATGAATTGAATCATGAATCATGAATCAAATCATGAATCATGAATTAAATCATGAATCATATATTGAATCATGAATCATGAATCGAATCATGAATCATGAATCATGAATTAAATCATGAATCATGAATTGAGTCATGAATTGAATCATAAATCATGAATCATGAATTGAATCATGAATCATGAATCATGAATCGAATCATGAATCATGAATCATGAATAATGAATTGAATCATGAATCATGAATTGAATCATGATTTGAATCATGAATCATGAATCGAATCATGAATCATGAATCATGAATTGAATCATGAATCATGAATCATGAATCATGAATTGAATCATGAAATGAATCATGAATCATGAATTGAATCATGAATCATAAATCGAATCATGAATTGAATCATAAATCATGAATCATAAATCGAATCATGAAACATGAATTGAATCATGAATCATGAATTGAATCATGAATCATGAATTGCA
>NW_027447316.1:0-33526 GCF_038048845.1 Mixophyes fleayi | reverse complement strand
TTTTTTCTCATGACATTTCTAACATTGCCACAATTATCAACTTTCTAAGTCTTTCTGAGCAGGAGAAATCGCAAAACATAGTCATTTCTTCATTGCCGTCCAAAAACAATGCTTTTTTACACTCCTGTCTCCCTTTCTCTTGGAAACAATGACTTACATCAATTCTTTTACATAATTCTTGTTTCTCATGACATTTCTAACATTGCCCACAACTATCAACTTTCTAAGTCTTTCTGAGCAAGAGAAATCGCAAAACATAGTCATTTCTTCATTGCCATCCAAAAACAACGCTTTTTTACACTCCTGTCTCCCTTTCTCTTGGAAACAATGACTTACATCAATTCTTTTACATAATTCTTGTTTCTCATGACATTTCTTACATTGCCCACAATTATCAACTTTCTAAGTCTTTCTGAGCAAGAGAAATCGCAAAACAGTCATTTCTTCATTGCCGTCCAAAAACAATGCTTTTTTACACTCCGGTCTCCCTTTCTCTTGGAAACAATGACTTACATCAATTCTTTTACATAATTCTTGTTTCTCATGACATTTCTAACATTGCCCACAATTATCAACTTTCTAAGTCTTTCTGAGCAGGAGAAATCGCAAAACATAGTCATTTCTTCATTGCCGTCCAAAAACAACGCTTTTTTACACTCCTGTCTCCCTTTCTCTTGGAAACAATGACTTACATCAATTCTTTTACATAATTCTTGTTTCTCGTGACATTTCTAACATTGCCCACAATTATCAACTTTCTAAGTCTTTCTGAGCAAGAGAAATCGCAAAAGAGTCATTTCTTCATAGGCGTCCAAAACAACGCTTTTTTACACTCCGGTCTCCCTTTCTCTTGGAAACAATGACTTACATCAATTCTTTTACATAATTCTTGTTTCTCATGACATTTCTAACATTGCCCACAATTATCAACTTTCTAAGTCTTTCTGAGCAAGAGAAATCGCAAAACAGTCATTTCTTCATTGCCGTCCAAAAACAACGCTTTTTTACACTCCGGTCTCCCTTTCTCTTGGAAACAATGACTTACATCAATTCTTTTACATAATTCTTGTTTCTCATGACATTTCTAACATTGCCCACAATTATCAACTTTCTAAGTCTTTCTGAGCAGGAGAAATCGCAAAACATAGTCATTTCTTCATTGCCGTCCAAAAACAACGCTTTTTTACACTCCCGTCTCCCTTTCTCTTGGAAAAAATGACTTACATCAATTCTTTTACATAATTCTTGTTTCTCATGACATTTCTAACATTGCCCACAATTATCAACTTTCTAAGTCTTTCTGAGCAAGAGAAATCGCAAAACAGTCATTTCTTCATTGCCGTCCAAAAACAACGCTTTTTTACACTCCGGTCTCCCTTTCTCTTGGAAACAATGACTTACATCAATTCTTTTACATAATTCTTGTTTCTCATGACATTTCTAACATTGCCCACAATTATCAACTTTCTAAGTCTTTCTGAGCAAGAGAAATCGCAAAACAGTCATTTCTTCATTGCCGTCCAAAAACAACGCTTTTTTACACTCCGGTCTCCCTTTCTCTTGGAAACAATGACTTACATCAATTCTTTTACATAATTCTTGTTTCTCATGACATTTCTAACATTGCCCACAATTATCAACTTTCTAAGTCTTTCTGAGCAGGAGAAATCGCAAAACATAGTCATTTCTTCATTGCCGTCCAAAAACAACGCTTTTTTACACTCCTGTCTCCCTTTCTCTTGGAAACAATGACTTACATCAATTCTTTTACATAATTCTTGTTTCTCATGACATTTCTAACATTGCCCACAACTATCAACTTTCTAAGTCTTTCTGAGCAAGAGAAATCGCAAAACAGTAATTTCTTCATTGGCGTCCAAAAACAACGCTTTTTTACACTCCGGTCTCCCTTTCTCTTGGAAACAATGACTTACATCAATTCTTTTACATAATTCTTGTTTCTCATGACATTTCTTACATTGCCCACAATTATCAACTTTCTAAGTCTTTCTGAGCAGGAGAAATCGCAAAACATAGTCATTTCTTCATTGCCGTCCAAAAACAACGCTTTTTTACACTCCTGTCTCCCTTTCTCTTGGAAACAATGACTTACATCAATTCTTTTACATAATTCTTGTTTCTCATGACATTTCTAACATTGCCCACAATTATCAACTTTCTAAGTCTTTCTGAGCAAGAGAAATCGCAAAACAGTCATTTCTTCATTGCCGTCCAAAAACAATGCTTTTTTACACTCCGGTCTCCCTTTCTCTTGGAAACAATGACTTAAATCAATTCTTTTACATAATTCTTGTTTCTCATGACATTTCTAACATTGCCCACAATTATCAACTTTCTAAGTCTTTCTGAGCAGGAGAAATCGCAAAACATAGTCATTTCTTCATTGCCGTCCAAAAACAACGCTTTTTTACACTCCGGTCTCCCTTTCTCTTGGAAACAATGACTTACATCAATTCTTTTACATAATTCTTGTTTCTCATGACATTTCTAACATTGCCCACAATTATCAACTTTCTAAGTCTTTCTGAGCAAGAGAAATCGCAAAACAGTCATTTCTTCATTGCCGTCCAAAAACAATGCTTTTTTACACTCCGGTCTCCCTTTCTCTTGGAAACAATGACTTACATCAATTCTTTTACATAATTCTTGTTTTTCATGACATTTCTAACATTGCCCACAATTATCAACTTTCTAAGTCTTTCTGAGCAAGAGAAATCGCAAAACAGTCATTTCTTCATTGCCGTCCAAAAACAATGCTTTTTTACACTCTGGTCTCCCTTTCTCTTGGAAACAATGACTTACATCAATTCTTTTACACAATTCTTGTTTCTCATGACATTTCTAACATTGCCCACAATTATCAACTTTCTAAGTCTTTCTGAGCAGGAGAAATCGCAAAACAGTCATTTCTTCATTGCCGTCCAAAAACAATGCTTTTTTACACTCCGGTCTCCCTTTCTCTTGGAAACAATGACTTACATCAATTCTTTTACATAATTCTTGTTTCTCATGACATTTCTAACATTGCCCACATTTATCAACTTTCTAAGTCTTTCTGAGCAAGAGAAATCGCAAAACAGTCATTTCTTCATTGGCGTCCAAAAACAACGCTTTTTTACACTCCGGTCTCCCTTTCTCTTGGAAACAATGACTTACATCAATTCTTTTACATAATTCTTGTTTCTCATGACATTTCTAACATTGCCCACAATTATCAACTTTCTAAGTCTTTCTGAGCAAGAGAAATCGCAAAACAGTCATTTCTTCATTGCCGTCCAAAAACAACGCTTTTTTACACTCCTGTCTCCCTTTCTCTTGGAAACAATGACATACATCAATTCTTTTACATAATTCTTGTTTCTCATGACATTTCTTACATTGCCCACAATTATCAACTTTCTAAGTCTTTCTGAGCAAGAGAAATCGCAAAACATAGTCATTTCTTCATTGGCGTCCAAAAACAACGCTTTTTTACACTCCGGTCTCCCTTTCTCTTGGAAACAATGACTTACATCAATTCTTTTACATAATTCTTGTTTCTCATGACATTTCTAACATTGCCCACAATTATCAACTTTCTAAGTCTTTCTGAGCAAGAGAAATCGCAAAACAGTAATTTCTTCATTGCCGTCCAAAAACAACGCTTTTTTACACTCCGATCTCCCTTTCTCTTGGAAACAATGACTTACATCAATTCTTTTACATAATTCTTGTTTCTCATGACATTTCTAACATTGCCCACAATTATCAACTTTCTAAGTCTTTCTGAGCAAGAGAAATCGCAAAACAGTCATTTCTTCATTGCCGTCCAAAAACAACGCTTTTTTACACTCCAGTCTCCCTTTCTCTTGGAAACAATGACTTACATCAATTCTTTTACATAATTCTTGTTTCTTATGACATTTCTAACATTGCCCACAATTATCAACTTTCTAAGTCTTTCTGAGCAAGAGAAATCGCAAAACAGTCATTTCTTCATTGCCGTCCAAAAACAATGCTTTTTTACACTCCGGTCTCCCTTTCTCTTGGAAACAATGACTTACATCAATTCTTTTACATAATTCTTGTTTCTCATGACATTTCTAACATTGCCCACAATTATCAACTTTCTAAGTCTTTCTGAGCAGGAGAAATCGCAAAACATAGTCATTTCTTCTTTGCCGTCCAAAAACAACGCTTTTTTACACTCCTGTCTCCCTTTCTCTTGGAAACAATGACTTTGTCACGCTTCTGGTATCACAAACGAGCCCAATAGCCAGGTATTTCTGAATTCAAAAGGATTTATTTTGGTATACAAATAAATCTCCAGTGTCCAACAAATAAAGTCCAAAGTAACAAGAGGTTAAAGGTCTGGTGGAAGTATCAAGTACTTGTAGTCCAAATCACAAGGAGGCAAGGTTCTGTGGAAGCATCTGGTTCAGAGACAAACACAATACTCGTGCAAAGGCTTCATAACAGGAAGTGCCTTTTCTAGGCCCAAACAGGAAATGGGATCCAAGATGGAATCTTCATGAGACAGTCCCGGCCATCTTGGATAAGGGCTATTGTAAGGGCAAGTTCATAACAGAGATCCAAGATGGAAACTTCATGATGCAATCACGGCCATCTTGAATGAGGGCAAAACTAAGGGCAAGTTCATAACAGGATGCCCCCTTCTCAACGACGTCCTCTGGACGACTTAGGACCAGGTTTCCCAGGATGCTGTCTATGAAATGCTTTTACCAAAAGTGGGGCATGAACATCCTTTGCAGATTGCCAAGAGTCATCTTCTGGCCCATAACCCTGCCAACGTAGCAGATACTGTAATTGGTTTCGAAACATACGAGAGTCCAGGATCTTTTCGACAATAAATTCCTCATGCTCATCAACTTGAATTGGCTCAGGAGGAGGCAAAGAGCGACCAGGAAATGGATTCTTAACTGAAGGTTTTAGTAATGATACATGAAAAACAGGATGTACCTTCATGGAATCAGGAAGATCCAATCTAAAAGCCACTGAACTAATCTGTGCAATGATCTTATATGGACCAATAAACTTACTTCCCAACTTAGCAGATGGTACCTTCATTCTTAAATGTCTAGTTGACAACCATACTTCATCACCAATACTAAAAGTTGGAGCAGCCCTTCGTGATCTGTCAGCATCACGTTTATATCTTTCTTGAGCAGTTTTCAAAGTCTCTTTTAATAATTCAAGATTATTTTGCATAATAATCAGTCTATCTTCCACAGCAGGAATTGGAGAGTCACAAGGTAGATTGGGACAAATATTTGGATGATATCCTAGATTAGCATAGAAAGGGCTAAATCTTGTAGACGAATGTTGAGAATTATTGTATGCAAATTCAGCCATGGGGAGGATATCAACCCAATCATCCTGTAGGTGACAAATATAACATCTGAGATATTGCTCAAGTGTTTGGTTTGTTCGCTCCGTTTGTCCATTTGACTGTGGATGAAATGCAGTGGACAAGTTCACCACAATGCCAAGGGATTTGCAAAACTGTTTCCAAAATCGTGATGTGAATTGAACGCCTCGGTCTGACACCACATCATTAGGAACGCCATGCAAACGAAAAACTTCTTTTATAAGTAAGTCGGCTGTTTCTTTTGCTGTAGGAGTACCCTGGCAGGGTATAAAGTGAGCCATCTTTGTCAGTCTGTCAATTACCACAAAGATAGTGGTCATATTCTTAGATCTCGGAAGTTCTACAATAAAATCCATGGAAATGGAATCCCATGGACGTGTAGGTATTGGCAAAGGTTGTAGTAGTCCAAAAGGAGAAGCACGAGGAGTCTTAAATCTGGCACACGTTGTACAAGAGGATACATATTTTGCTATATCTTCCTTATAGTTGGGCCACCAGAATGAACGGCTTAACAGTTCTTGAGTTTTCTGAAGTCCTTTATGGCCTGCTAATTTAGAGTCATGGAATAGTTGCATGACCTTTAACCGTGCTTTTTCTGGAACGTATAGTTGATGTGCCATATGCCAGACTCTGTTGTCATAAGATAATTTAACATTTTTTGGAGGATTCATGAGGGTAGAATCCATATCATATCCATTCTTGATCTCTGTTAATAACTCCGTTGTACAAATAACCCCCAAAAAATTTGAATCAGGAATTATTGTTTGAACAGGCTTTACCTGTTGAGGATTCTCCGCATAAGCTCTTGAGAGGGCATCGGCTTTTCCATTCTTCGATCCAGGTCTATAGGAAATTAGGTAATCAAAACGGCTTAAAAAAAGAGCCCATCGAGCTTGTCGGGGAGATAATCTTTTTACTGATTTAAGGAATTCCAAATTCCGGTGATCGGTGAGGACTATCACTTGATGCTTTGCACCTTCTAAAAGATGTCTCCATTCTGAAAAAGCAGCTATAATGGCATTCAGTTGATGTGAGCAGCATGAAATAATAGATTCCTGGTCCGAGTCTTTAGGTTCCATTAATGTAGCAACTGTCTTGCGAGGTCGTTGAGAACAATTAGAAACATAATGTCCAGATTTACCACAATACAAGCAGAGATTTTCTTGTCGTCGTTGATCTCTTCTTTCAATAGAAATCTGTTTGCGAATGGTATCTATTTGCATTGGCTCAGACTCCTCAATTTGTTGTGTTGCAGGAGTTCCAGAGTAATTTGATATTGCTGGTTCTGGATAATTAGGACGAGTCCACATGGAACCCCATCTATCTTGTTTCCTCTCCATTTGACGAGCATCAATACGAATACAATGTTTAACAAAGGCTTCAAATTCAGTGGGTGCATCAGCTCTAGATAATTCATCTTTAATGAACTCAGATAACCCCTTTCGATAAACAGACAGCTTAGCTGCCGAATTCCAATCAGTGTCCAAAATCCATCTTCGGAAATCAGAGGTGTATTCAGCCACTGAACGTCTTCCCTGACGCATTTTTAATAAAACTGACTCAGCAGTAGCACTTCGATTTGGATCATCAAATATCTGGTTCATTGCATCCATAAAATTAGAAAGATTTTGTAATATGGGACTTTTTGCTTCTATCAAAGGAGAAGCCCATGCCAAGGCATCATCTTTCAACAATAAAAGAATACAACGTACTTTCTGTACATCAGTCAAAAAATAAGTAGGATGTAAATCAAAATGCATATTACATTGATTAATAAAACCTCTGTATTTTTTACGATCACCTGAGAATCGGGCCGGAGGTAGTGGGAGTGTGGGCTGATGTACTGCAGCTGAAGGTGCTACAGCATTAACTTCTTGAAGCCGCACCTGTAGTTCTGTAATAACTCCATTTTGTAGCGTTATTTGATCTTTGAGTTCATGAACATTTATTTGCAACTCCGTTACGTGTTGATTTTGCTGTTGAAAATTATTTGTACACTGGGTCTCCAGTTCTTGAAATTTTGCATGAAATTCCTGTAGCTGTCTTGAAGCAGAATGCATGTGGAAACTCAGATCCGCAAGTCGCTGTAAAGCAGATGGTTCTGACCCGGCGGGCTCCGTCATTTTGGGCACGAGTATCCTGTCACGCTTCTGGTATCACAAACGAGCCCAATAGCCAGGTATTTCTGAATTCAAAAGGATTTATTTTGGTATACAAATAAATCTCCAGTGTCCAACAAATAAAGTCCAAAGTAACAAGAGGTTAAAGGTCTGGTGGAAGTATCAAGTACTTGTAGTCCAAATCACAAGGAGGCAAGGTTCTGTGGAAGCATCTGGTTCAGAGACAAACACAATACTCGTGCAAAGGCTTCATAACAGGAAGTGCCTTTTCTAGGCCCAAACAGGAAATGGGATCCAAGATGGAATCTTCATGAGACAGTCCCGGCCATCTTGGATAAGGGCTATTGTAAGGGCAATTCTTTTACATAATTCTTGTTTCTCATGACATTTCTAACATTGCCCACAATTATCAACTTTCTAAGTCTTTCTGAGCAGGAGAAATCGCAAAACATAGTCATTTCTTCATTGCCATCCAAAAACAATGCTTTTTTACACTCCTGTCTCCCTTTCTCTTGGAAACAATGACTTACATCAATTCTTTTACATAATTCTTGTTTCTCATGACATTTCTAACATTGCCCACAACTATCAACTTTCTAAGTCTTTCTGAGCAAGAGAAATCGCAAAACATAGTCATTTCTTCATTGCCATCCAAAAACAACGCTTTTTTACACTCCTGTCTCCCTTTCTCTTGGAAACAATGACTTACATCAATTCTTTTACATAATTCTTGTTTCTCATGACATTTCTTACATTGCCCACAATTATCAACTTTCTAAGTCTTTCTGAGCAAGAGAAATCGCAAAACAGTCATTTCTTCATTGCCGTCCAAAAACAATGCTTTTTTACACTCCGGTCTCCCTTTCTCTTGGAAACAATGACTTACATCAATTCTTTTACATAATTCTTGTTTCTCATGACATTTCTAACATTGCCCACAATTATCAACTTTCTAAGTCTTTCTGAGCAGGAGAAATCGCAAAACATAGTCATTTCTTCATTGCCGTCCAAAAACAACGCTTTTTTACACTCCTGTCTCCCTTTCTCTTGGAAACAATGACTTACATCAATTCTTTTACATAATTCTTGTTTCTCGTGACATTTCTAACATTGCCCACAATTATCAACTTTCTAAGTCTTTCTGAGCAAGAGAAATCGCAAAAGAGTCATTTCTTCATAGGCGTCCAAAAACAACGCTTTTTTACACTCCGGTCTCCCTTTCTCTTGGAAACAATGACTTACATCAATTCTTTTACATAATTCTTGTTTCTCATGACATTTCTAACATTGCCCACAATTATCAACTTTCTAAGTCTTTCTGAGCAAGAGAAATCGCAAAACAGTCATTTCTTCATTGCCGTCCAAAAACAACGCTTTTTTACACTCCGGTCTCCCTTTCTCTTGGAAACAATGACTTACATCAATTCTTTTACATAATTCTTGTTTCTCATGACATTTCTAACATTGCCCACAATTATCAACTTTCTAAGTCTTTCTGAGCAGGAGAAATCGCAAAACATAGTCATTTCTTCATTGCCGTCCAAAAACAACGCTTTTTTTACACTCCTGTCTCCCTTTCTCTTGGAAAAAATGACTTACATCAATTCTTTTACATAATTCTTGTTTCTCATGACATTTCTAACATTGCCCACAATTATCAACTTTCTAAGTCTTTCTGAGCAAGAGAAATCGCAAAACAGTCATTTCTTCATTGCCGTCCAAAAACAACGCTTTTTTACACTCCGGTCTCCCTTTCTCTTGGAAACAATGACTTACATCAATTCTTTTACATAATTCTTGTTTCTCATGACATTTCTAACATTGCCCACAATTATCAACTTTCTAAGTCTTTCTGAGCAAGAGAAATCGCAAAACAGTCATTTCTTCATTGCCGTCCAAAAACAACGCTTTTTTACACTCCGGTCTCCCTTTCTCTTGGAAACAATGACTTACATCAATTCTTTTACATAATTCTTGTTTCTCATGACATTTCTAACATTGCCCACAATTATCAACTTTCTAAGTCTTTCTGAGCAGGAGAAATCGCAAAACATAGTCATTTCTTCATTGCCGTCCAAAAACAACGCTTTTTTACACTCCTGTCTCCCTTTCTCTTGGAAACAATGACTTACATCAATTCTTTTACATAATTCTTGTTACTCATGACATTTCTAACATTGCCCACAATTATCAACTTTCTAAGTCTTTCTGAGCAAGAGAAATCGCAAAACAGTCATTTCTTCATTGCCGTCCAAAAACAATGCTTTTTTACACTCCGGTCTCCCTTTCTCTTGGAAACAATGACTTAAATCAATTCTTTTACATAATTCTTGTTTCTCATGACATTTCTAACATTGCCCACAATTATCAACTTTCTAAGTCTTTCTGAGCAGGAGAAATCGCAAAACATAGTCATTTCTTCATTGCCGTCCAAAAACAACGCTTTTTTACACTCCGGTCTCCCTTTCTCTTGGAAACAATGACTTACATCAATTCTTTTACATAATTCTTGTTTCTCATGACATTTCTAACATTGCCCACAATTATCAACTTTCTAAGTCTTTCTGAGCAAGAGAAATCGCAAAACAGTCATTTCTTCATTGCCGTCCAAAAACAATGCTTTTTTACACTCCGGTCTCCCTTTCTCTTGGAAACAATGACTTACATCAATTCTTTTACATAATTCTTGTTTTTCATGACATTTCTAACATTGCCCACAATTATCAACTTTCTAAGTCTTTCTGAGCAAGAGAAATCGCAAAACAGTCATTTCTTCATTGCCGTCCAAAAACAACGCTTTTTTACACTCCGGTCTCCCTTTCTCTTGGAAACAATGACTTACATCAATTCTTTTACATAATTCTTGTTTCTCATGACATTTCTTACATTGCCCACAATTATCAACTTTCTAAGTCTTTCTGAGCAGGAGAAATCGCAAAACATAGTCATTTCTTCATTGCCGTCCAAAAACAACGCTTTTTTACACTCCTGTCTCCCTTTCTCTTGGAAACAATGACTTACATCAATTCTTTTACATAATTCTTGTTTCTCATGACATTTCTAACATTGCCCACAATTATCAACTTTCTAAGTCTTTCTGAGCAAGAGAAATCGCAAAACAGTCATTTCTTCATTGCCGTCCAAAAACAATGCTTTTTTACACTCCGGTCTCCCTTTCTCTTGGAAACAATGACTTAAATCAATTCTTTTACATAATTCTTGTTTCTCATGACATTTCTAACATTGCCCACAATTATCAACTTTCTAAGTCTTTCTGAGCAGGAGAAATCGCAAAACATAGTCATTTCTTCATTGCCGTCCAAAAACAACGCTTTTTTACACTCCGGTCTCCCTTTCTCTTGGAAACAATGACGTACATCAATTCTTTTACATAATTCTTGTTTCTCATGACATTTCTAACATTGCCCACAATTATCAACTTTCTAAGTCTTTCTGAGCAAGAGAAATCGCAAAACAGTCATTTCTTCATTGCCGTCCAAAAACAATGCTTTTTTACACTCCGGTCTCCCTTTCTCTTGGAAACAATGACTTACATCAATTCTTTTACATAATTCTTGTTTTTCATGACATTTCTAACATTGCCCACAATTATCAACTTTCTAAGTCTTTCTGAGCAAGAGAAATCGCAAAACAGTCATTTCTTCATTGCCGTCCAAAAACAATGCTTTTTTACACTCTGGTCTCCCTTTCTCTTGGAAACAATGACTTACATCAATTCTTTTACACAATTCTTGTTTCTCATGACATTTCTAACATTGCCCACAATTATCAACTTTCTAAGTCTTTCTGAGCAGGAGAAATCGCAAAACAGTCATTTCTTCATTGCCGTCCAAAAACAATGCTTTTTTACACTCCGGTCTCCCTTTCTCTTGGAAACAATGACTTACATCAATTCTTTTACATAATTCTTGTTTCTCATGACATTTCTAACATTGCCCACAATTATCAACTTTCTAAGTCTTTCTGAGCAAGAGAAATCGCAAAACAGTCATTTCTTCATTGGCGTCCAAAAACAACGCTTTTTTACACTCCGGTCTCCCTTTCTCTTGGAAACAATGACTTACATCAATTCTTTTACATAATTCTTGTTTCTCATGACATTTCTAACATTGCCCACAATTATCAACTTTCTAAGTCTTTCTGAGCAAGAGAAATCGCAAAACAGTCATTTCTTCATTGCCGTCCAAAAACAACGCTTTTTTACACTCCTGTCTCCCTTTCTCTTGGAAACAATGACATACATCAATTCTTTTACATAATTCTTGTTTCTCATGACATTTCTTACATTGCCCACAATTATCAACTTTCTAAGTCTTTCTGAGCAAGAGAAATCGCAAAACATAGCCATTTCTTCATTGGCGTCCAAAAACAACGCTTTTTTACACTCCGGTCTCCCTTTCTCTTGGAAACAATGACTTACATCAATTCTTTTACATAATTCTTGTTTCTCATGACATTTCTAACATTGCCCACAATTATCAACTTTCTAACTCTTTCTGAGCAAGAGAAATCGCAAAACAGTCATTTCTTCATTGCCGTCCAAAAACAACGCTTTTTTACACTCCGATCTCCCTTTCTCTTGGAAACAATGACTTACATCAATTCTTTTACATAATTCTTGTTTCTCATGACATTTCTAACATTGCCCACAATTATCAACTTTCTAAGTCTTTCTGAGCAAGAGAAATCGCAAAACAGTCATTTCTTCATTGCCGTCCAAAAACAACGCTTTTTTACACTCCAGTCTCCCTTTCTCTTGGAAACAATGACTTACATCAATTCTTTTACATAATTCTTGTTTCTTATGACATTTCTAACATTGCCCACAATTATCAACTTTCTAAGTCTTTCTGAGCAAGAGAAATCGCAAAACAGTCATTTCTTCATTGCCGTCCAAAAACAATGCTTTTTTACACTCCGGTCTCCCTTTCTCTTGGAAACAATGACTTACATCAATTCTTTTACATAATTCTTGTTTCTCATGACATTTCTAACATTGCCCACAATTATCAACTTTCTAAGTCTTTCTGAGCAGGAGAAATCGCAAAACATAGTCATTTCTTCTTTGCCGTCCAAAAACAACGCTTTTTTACACTCCTGTCTCCCTTTCTCTTGGAAACAATGACTTACATCAATTCTTTTACATAATTCTTGTTTCTCATGACATTTCTAACATTGCCCACAATTATCAACTTTCTAAGTCTTTCTGAGCAGGAGAAATCGCAAAACATAGTCATTTCTTCATTGCCGTCCAAAAACAATGCTTTTTTACACTCCTGTCTCCCTTTCTCTTGGAAACAATGACTTACATCAATTCTTTTACATAATTCTTGTTTCTCATGACATTTCTAACATTGCCCACAACTATCAACTTTCTAAGTCTTTCTGAGCAAGAGAAATCGCAAAACATAGTCATTTCTTCATTGCCATCCAAAAACAACGCTTTTTTACACTCCTGTCTCCCTTTCTCTTGGAAACAATGACTTACATCAATTCTTTTACATAATTCTTGTTTCTCATGACATTTCTTACATTGCCCACAATTATCAACTTTCTAAGTCTTTCTGAGCAAGAGAAATCGCAAAACAGTCATTTCTTCATTGCCGTCCAAAAACAATGCTTTTTTACACTCCGGTCTCCCTTTCTCTTGGAAACAATGACTTACATCAATTCTTTTACATAATTCTTGTTTCTCATGACATTTCTAACATTGCCCACAATTATCAACTTTCTAAGTCTTTCTGAGCAGGAGAAATCGCAAAACATAGTCATTTCTTCATTGCCGTCCAAAAACAACGCTTTTTTACACTCCTGTCTCCCTTTCTCTTGGAAACAATGACTTACATCAATTCTTTTACATAATTCTTGTTTCTCGTGACATTTCTAACATTGCCCACAATTATCAACTTTCTAAGTCTTTCTGAGCAAGAGAAATCGCAAAAGAGTCATTTCTTCATAGGCGTCCAAAAACAACGCTTTTTTACACTCCGGTCTCCCTTTCTCTTGGAAACAATGACTTACATCAATTCTTTTACATAATTCTTGTTTCTCATGACATTTCTAACATTGCCCACAATTATCAACTTTCTAAGTCTTTCTGAGCAAGAGAAATCGCAAAACAGTCATTTCTTCATTGCCGTCCAAAAACAACGCTTTTTTACACTCCGGTCTCCCTTTCTCTTGGAAACAATGACTTACATCAATTCTTTTACATAATTCTTGTTTCTCATGACATTTCTAACATTGCCCACAATTATCAACTTTCTAAGTCTTTCTGAGCAGGAGAAATCGCAAAACATAGTCATTTCTTCATTGCCGTCCAAAAACAACGCTTTTTTACACTCCTGTCTCCCTTTCTCTTGGAAAAAATGACTTACATCAATTCTTTTACATAATTCTTGTTTCTCATGACATTTCTAACATTGCCCACAATTATCAACTTTCTAAGTCTTTCTGAGCAAGAGAAATCGCAAAACAGTCATTTCTTCATTGCCGTCCAAAAACAACGCTTTTTTACACTCCGGTCTCCCTTTCTCTTGGAAACAATGACTTACATCAATTCTTTTACATAATTCTTGTTTCTCATGACATTTCTAACATTGCCCACAATTATCAACTTTCTAAGTCTTTCTGAGCAAGAGAAATCGCAAAACAGTCATTTCTTCATTGCCGTCCAAAAACAACGCTTTTTTACACTCCGGTCTCCCTTTCTCTTGGAAACAATGACTTACATCAATTCTTTTACATAATTCTTGTTTCTCATGACATTTCTAACATTGCCCACAATTATCAACTTTCTAAGTCTTTCTGAGCAGGAGAAATCGCAAAACATAGTCATTTCTTCATTGCCGTCCAAAAACAACGCTTTTTTACACTCCTGTCTCCCTTTCTCTTGGAAACAATGACTTACATCAATTCTTTTACATAATTCTTGTTTCTCATGACATTTCTAACATTGCCCACAACTATCAACTTTCTAAGTCTTTCTGAGCAAGAGAAATCGCAAAACAGTAATTTCTTCATTGGCGTCCAAAAACAACGCTTTTTTACACTCCGGTCTCCCTTTCTCTTGAAACAATGACTTACATCAATTCTTTTACATAATTCTTGTTTCTCATGACATTTCTTACATTGCCCACAATTATCAACTTTCTAAGTCTTTCTGAGCAGGAGAAATCGCAAAACATAGTCATTTCTTCATTGCCGTCCAAAAACAACGCTTTTTTACACTCCTGTCTCCCTTTCTCTTGGAAACAATGACTTACATCAATTCTTTTACATAATTCTTGTTTCTCATGACATTTCTAACATTGCCCACAATTATCAACTTTCTAAGTCTTTCTGAGCAAGAGAAATCGCAAAACAGTCATTTCTTCATTGCCGTCCAAAAACAACGCTTTTTTACACTCCTGTCTCCCTTTCTCTTGGAAACAATGACATACATCAATTCTTTTACATAATTCTTGTTTCTCATGACATTTCTTACATTGCCCACAATTATCAACTTTCTAAGTCTTTCTGAGCAAGAGAAATCGCAAAACATGGGCAGCACAGTGGCCTAGTGGTTAGCACGTCTGCCTCACAGCACTGGGGTCATGAGTTCGATTCCCGACCATGGCCTTATCTGTGTGGAGTTTGTATGTTCTCCCTGTGTTTGCATGGGTTTCCTCCGGGTGCTCCGGTTTCCTCCCACACTCCAAAAACATACTGGTAGGGTAATTGGCTGCAATCAAAAAATTGACCCTAGTCTCTCCCTCTCTGTCTGTCTGTCTCTGTGTGTGAGTGTGTGTCTATAATAGGGAATTTAGACTGTAAGCTCCAATGGGGCAGGGACTGATGTGAATGAGTTCTCTGTACAGCGCTGCGGAATTAGTGGCGCTATATAAATAAATGATGATGATGATGATGATTTCTTCATTGGCGTCCAAAAACAACGCTTTTTTTACACTCCGGTCTCCCTTTCTCTTGGAAACAATGACTTACATCAATTCTTTTACATAATTCTTGTTTCTCATGACATTTCTAACATTGCCCACAATTATCAACTTTCTAAGTCTTTCTGAGCAAGAGAAATCGCAAAACAGTCATTTCTTCATTGCCGTCCAAAAACAACGCTTTTTTACACTCCTGTCTCCTTTCTCTTGGAAACAATGACATACATCAATTCTTTTACATAATTCTTGTTTCTCATGACATTTCTTACATTGCCCACAATTATCAACTTTCTAAGTCTTTCTGAGCAAGAGAAATCGCAAAACATAGTCATTTCTTCATTGGCGTCCAAAAACAACGCTTTTTTACACTCCGGTCTCCCTTTCTCTTGGAAACAATGACTTACATCAATTCTTTTACATAATTCTTGTTTCTCATGACATTTCTAACATTGCCCACAATTATCAACTTTCTAAGTCTTTCTGAGCAAGAGAAATCGCAAAACAGTCATTTCTTCATTGCCGTCCAAAAACAACGCTTTTTTACACTCCTGTCTCCCTTTCTCTTGAAACAATGACATACATCAATTCTTTTACATAATTCTTGTTTCTCATGACATTTCTTACATTGCCCACAATTATCAACTTTCTAAGTCTTTCTGAGCAAGAGAAATCGCAAAACATAGTCATTTCTTCATTGGCGTCCAAAAACAACGCTTTTTTACACTCCGGTCTCCCTTTCTCTTGGAAACAATGACTTACATCAATTCTTTTACATAATTCTTGTTTCTCATGACATTTCTAACATTGCCCACAATTATCAACTTTCTAAGTCTTTCTGAGCAAGAGAAATCACAAAACAGTCATTTCTTCATTGCCGTCCAAAAACAATGCTTTTTTACACTCCGGTCTCCCTTTCTCTTGGAAACAATGACTTACATCAATTCTTTTACATAATTCTTGTTTCTCATGACATTTCTAACATTGCCCACAATTATCAACTTTCTAAGTCTTTCTGAGCAGGAGAAATCGCAAAACATAGTCATTTCTTCATTGCCGTCCAAAACAACGCTTTTTTACACTCCGGTCTCCCTTTCTCTTGGAAACAATGACTTACATCAATTCTTTTACATAATTCTTGTTTCTCATGACATTTCTAACATTGCCCACAATTATCAACTTTCTAAGTCTTTCTGAGCAAGAGAAATCGCAAAACAGTCATTTCTTCATTGCCGTCCAAAAACAATGCTTTTTTTACACTCCGGTCTCCTTTCTCTTGGAAACAATGACTTACATCAATTCTTTTACATAATTCTTGTTTCTCATGACATTTCTAACATTGCCCACAATTATCAACTTTCTAAGTCTTTCTGAGCAAGAGAAATCGCAAAACAGTCATTTCTTCATTGCCGTCCAAAAACAATGCTTTTTTACACTCCGGTCTCCCTTTCTCTTGGAAAACAATGACTTACATCAATTCTTTTACATAATTCTTGTTTCTCATGACATTTCTAACATTGCCCACAATTATCAACTTTCTAAGTCTTTCTGAGCAGGAGAAATCGCAAACATAGTCATTTCTTCACTGCCGTCCAAAAACAACGCTTTTTTATACTCCTGTCTCCCTTTCTCTTGGAAACAATGACTTACATCAATTCTTTTACATAATTCTTGTTCTCATGACATTTCTAACATTGCCCACAATTATCAACTTTCTAAGTCTTTCTGAGCAAGAGAAATCGCAAAACAGTCATTTCTTCATTGGCGTCCAAAAACAACACTTTTTTACACTCCGGTCTCCCTTTCTCTTGGAAACAATGACTTACATCAATTCTTTTACATAATTCTTGTTTCTCATGACATTTCTAACATTGCCCACAATTATCAACTTTCTAAGTCTTTCTGAGCAGGAGAAATCGCAAAACATAGTCATTTCTTTATTGCCGTCCAAAAACAACGCTTTTTTACACTCCGGTCTCCCTTTCTCTTGGAAACAATGACTTACATCAATTCTTTTACATAATTCTTGTTTCTCATGACATTTCTAACATTGCCCACAATTATCAACTTTCTAAGTCTTTCTGAGCAAGAGAAATCGCAAAACAATCATTTCTTCATTGCCGTCCAAAAACAACGCTTTTTTACACTCCGGTCTCCCTTTCTCTTGGAAACAATGACTTACATCAATTCTTGTACATAATTCTTGTTTCTCATGACATTTCTAACATTGCCCACAATTATCAACTTTCTAAGTCTTTCTGAGCAGTAGAAATCGCAAAACATAGTCATTTCTTCTTTGCCGTCCAAAACAACGCTTTTTTTACACTCCTGTCTCCCTTTCTCTTGGAAACAATGACTTACATCAATTCTTTTACATAATTCTTGTTTCTCATGACATTTCTAACATTGCCCACAATTATCAACTTTCTAAGTCTTTCTGAGCAAGAGAAATCGCAAAACAGTCATTTCTTCATTGGCGTCCAAAACAACGCTTTTTTACACTCCTGTCTCCCTTTCTATTGGAAACAATGACTTACATCAATTCTTTTACATAATTCTTGTGTCTCATGACATTTCTTACATTGCCCACAATTATCAACTTTCTAAGTCTTTCTGAGCAGGAGAAATCGCAAAACATAGTCATTTCTTCATTGCCGTCCAAAAACAACGCTTTTTTACACTCCTGTCTCCCTTTCTCTTGGAAACAATGACTTACATCAATTCTTTTACATAATTCTTGTTTCTCATGACATTTCTAACATTGCCCACAACTATCAACTTTCTAAGTCTTTCTGAGCAAGAGAAATCGCAAAACAGTAATTTCTTCATTGGCGTCCAAAAACAACGCTTTTTTACACTCCGGTCTCCCTTTCTCTTGGAAACAATGACTTACATCAATTCTTTTACATAATTCTTGTTTCTCATGACATTTCTTACATTGCCCACAATTATCAACTTTCTAAGTCTTTCTGAGCAGGAGAAATCGCAAAACATAGTCATTTCTTCATTGCCGTCCAAAAACAACGCTTTTTACACTCCTGTCTCCCTTTCTCTTGGAAACAATGACTTACATCAATTCTTTTACATAATTCTTGTTTCTCATGACATTTCTAACATTGCCCACAATTATCAACTTTCTAAGTCTTTCTGAGCAAGAGAAATCGCAAAATAGTAATTTCTTCATTGGCGTCCAAAAACAACGCTTTTTTACACTCCTGTCTCCCTTTCTCTTGGAAACAATGACTTACATCAATTCTTTTACATAATTCTTGTTTCTCATGACATTTCTAACATTGCCCACAATTATCAACTTTCTAAGTCTTTCTGAGCAAGAGAAATCGCAAAACAGTCATTTCTTCATTGGCGTCCAAAAACAACGCTTTTTTACACTCCTGTCTCCCTTTCTATTGGAAACAATGACTTACATCAATTCTTTTACATAATTCTTGTGTCTCATGACATTTCTTACATTGCCCACAATTATCAACTTTCTAAGTCTTTCTGAGCAGGAGAAATCGCAAAACATAGTCATTTCTTCTTTGCCGTCCAAAAACAACGCTTTTTTACACTCCTGTCTCCCTTTCTCTTGGAAACAATGACTTACATCAATTCTTTTACATAATTCTTGTTTCTCATGACATTTCTAACATTGCCCACAATTATCAACTTTCTAAGTCTTTCTGAGCAGGAGAAATCGCAAAACATAGTCATTTCTTCTTTGCCGTCCAAAAACAACGCTTTTTACACTCCTGTCTCCCTTTCTCTTGGAAACAATGACTTACATCAATTCTTTACATAATTCTTGTTTCTCATGACATTTCTAACATTGCCCACAATTATCAACTTTCTAAGTCTTTCTGAGCAAGAGAAATCGCAAAAACAGTCATTTCTTCATTGCCGTCCAAAACAATGCTTTTTTACACTCCGGTCTCCCTTTCTCTTGGAAACAATGACTTACATCAATTCTTTTACATAATTCTTGTTTCTCATGACATTTCTAACATTGCCCACAATTATCAACTTCTAAGTCTTTCTGAGCAGGAGAAATCGCAAAACATAGTCATTTCTTCATTGCCGTCCAAAAACAACGCTTTTTTTACACTCCTGTCTCCTTTCTCTTGGAAACAATGACTTACATCAATTCTTTTACATAATTCTTGTTTCTCATGACATTTCTAACATTGCCCACAATTATCAACTTTCTAAGTCTTTCTGAGCAAGAGAAATCGCAAAACAGTCATTTCTTCATTGCCGTCCAAAAACAATGCTTTTTAACACTCCGGTCTCCCTTTCTCTGGAAACAATGACTTACATCAATTCTTTTACATAATTCTTGTTTCTCATGACATTTCTAACATTGCCCACAATTATCAACTTTCTAAGTCTTTCTGAGCAGGAGAAATCGCAAAACATAGTCATTTCTTCACTGCCGTCCAAAAACAACGCTTTTTTATACTCCTGTCTCCCTTTCTCTTGGAAACAATGACTTACATCAATTCTTTTACATAATTCTTGTTTCTCATGACATTTCTAACATTGCCACAATTATCAACTTTCTAAGTCTTTCTGAGCAAGAGAAATCGCAAAACAGTCATTTCTTCATTGGCGTCCAAAAACAACGCTTTTTTACACTCCGGTCTCCCTTTCTCTTGGAAACAATGACTTACATCAATTCTTTTACATAATTCTTGTTTCTCATGACATTTCTAACATTGCCCACAATTATCAACTTTCTAAGTCTTTCTGAGCAGGAGAAATCGCAAACATAGTCATTTCTTCATTGCCGTCCAAAAACAACGCTTTTTTACACTCCGGTCTCCCTTTCTCTTGGAAACAATGACTTACATCAATTCTTTTACATAATTCTTGTTTCTCATGACATTTCTAACATTGCCCACAATTATCAACTTTCTAAGTCTTTCTGAGCAGTAGAAATCGCAAAACATAGTCATTTCTTCTTTGCCGTCCAAAAACAACGCTTTTTTACACTCCTGTCTCCCTTTCTCTTGGAAACAATGACTTACATCAATTCTTTTACATAATTCTTGTTTCTCATGACATTTCTAACATTGCCCACAATTATCAACTTTCTAAGTCTTTCTGAGCAGAGAAATCGCAAAACAGTCATTTCTTCATTGCCGTCCAAAAACATGCTTTTTTACACTCCGGTCTCCCTTTCTCTTGGAAACAATGACTTACATCAATTCTTTTACATAATTCTTGTTTCTCATGACATTTCTAACATTGCCCACAATTATCAACTTTCTAAGTCTTTCTGAGCAGGAGAAATCGCAAAACATAGTCATTTCTTCATTGCCGTCCAAAAACAACGCTTTTTTACACTCCTGTCTCCCTTTCTCTTGGAAACAATGACTTACATCAATTCTTTTACATAATTCTTGTTTCTCATGACATTTCTAACATTGCCCACAATTATCAACTTTCTAAGTCTTTCTGAGCAGGAGAAATCGCAAAACATAGTCATTTCTTCACTGCCGTCCAAAAACAACGCTTTTTTATACTCCTGTCTCCCTTTCTCTTGGAAACAATGACTTACATCAATTCTTTTACATAATTCTTGTTTCTCATGACATTTCTAACATTGCCCACAATTATCAACTTTCTAAGTCTTTCTGAGCAAGAGAAATCGCAAAACAGTCATTTCTTCATTGGCGTCCAAAAACAACGCTTTTTTACACTCCTGTCTCCCTTTCTCTTGGAAACAATGACTTACATCAATTCTTTTACATAATTCTTGTTTCTCATGACATTTCTTACATTGCCCACAATTATCAACTTTTTAAGTCTTTCTGAGCAAGAGAAATCGCAAAACATAGTCATTTCTTCATTGGCGTCCAAAAACAACGCTTTTTTACACTCCGGTCTCCCTTTCTCTTGGAAACAATGACTTACATCAATTCTTTTACATAATTCTTGTTTCTCATGACATTTCTAACATTGCCCACAATTATCAACTTTCTAAGTCTTTCTGAGCAAGAGAAATCGCAAAACAGTCATTTCTTCATTGCTGTCCAAAAACAACGCTTTTTTACACTGCGGTCTCCCTTTCTCTTGGAAACAATGACTTACATCAATTCTTTTACATAATTCTTGTTTCTCATGACATTTCTAACATTGCCCACAATTATCAACTTTCTAAGTCTTTCTGAGCAAGAGAAATCGCAAAACAGTCATTTCTTCATTGCCGTCCAAAAACAACGCTTTTTTACACTCCTGTCTCCCTTTCTCTTGGAAACAATGACATACATCAATTCTTTTACATAATTCTTGTTTCTCATGACATTTCTTACATTGCCCACAATTATCAACTTTCTAAGTCTTTCTGAGCAAGAGAAATCGCAAAACATAGTCATTTCTTCATTGGCGTCCAAAAACAACGCTTTTTTACACTCCGGTCTCCTTTCTCTTGGAAACAATGACTTACATCAATTCTTTTACATAATTCTTGTTTCTCATGACATTTCTAACATTGCCCACAATTATCAACTTTCTAAGTCTTTCTGAGCAAGAGAAATCGCAAAACAGTCATTTCTTCATTGCCGTCCAAAAACAACGCTTTTTTACACTCCGATCTCCCTTTCTCTTGGAAACAATGACTTACATCAATTCTTTTACATAATTCTTGTTTCTCATGACATTTCTAACATTGCCCACAATTATCAACTTTCTAAGTCTTTCTGAGCAAGAGAAATCGCAAAACAGTCATTTCTTCATTGCCGTCCAAAAACAACGCTTTTTTACACTCCGGTCTCCCTTTCTCTTGGAAACAATGACTTACATCAATTCTTTTACATAATTCTTGTTTCTCATGACATTTCTAACATTGCCCACAATTATCAACTTTCTAAGTCTTTCTGAGCAAGAGAAATCGCAAAACAGTCATTTCTTCATTGCCGTCCAAAAACAACGCTTTTTTACACTCCAGTCTCCCTTTCTCTTGGAAACAATGACTTACATCAATTCTTTTACATAATTCTTGTTTCTCATGACATTTCTAACATTGCCCACAATTATCAACTTTCTAAGTCTTTCTGAGCAGCAGAAATCGCAAAACATAGTCATTTCTTCATTGCCGTCCAAAAACAACGCTTTTTTACACTCCTGTCTCCGTTTCTTTTGGAAACAATGACTTACATCAATTCTTTTACATAATTCTTGTTTCTCATGACATTTCTAACATTGCCCACAATTATCAACTTTCTAAGTCTTTCTGAGCAAGAGAAATCGCAAAATAGTCATTTCTTCATTGGCGTCCAAAAACAACGCTTTTTTACACTCCTGTCTCCCTTTCTCTTGGAAACAATGACTTACATCAATTCTTTTACATAATTCTTGTTTCTCATGACATTTCTAACATTGCCCACAATTATCAACTTTCTAAGTCTTTCTGAGCAAGAGAAATCGCAAAACAGTCATTTCTTCATTGGCGTCCAAAAACAACGCTTTTTTACACTCCTGTCTCCCTTTCTATTGGAAACAATGACTTACATCAATTCTTTTACATAATTCTTGTTTCTCATGACATTTCTTACATTGCCCACAATTATCAACTTTCTAAGTCTTTCTGAGCAGGAGAAATCACAAAACATAGTCATTTCTTCTTTGCCGTCCAAAAACAATGCTTTTTTACACTCCTGTCTCCCTTTCTCTTGGAAACAATGACTTACATCAATTCTTTTACATAATTCTTGTTTCTCATGACATTTCTAACATTGCCCACAATTATCAACTTTCTAAGTCTTTCTGAGCAGGAGACATCGCAAAACATAGTCATTTCTTCATTGCCGTCCAAAAACAACGCTTTTTTATACTCCTGTCTCCCTTTCTCTTGGAAACAATGACTTACATCAATTCTTTTACATAATTCTTGTTTCTCATGACATTTCTAACATTGCCCACAATTATCAACTTTCTAAGTGTTTCTGAGCAAGAGAAATCGCAAAACAGTCATTTCTTCATTGGCGTCCAAAAACAACGCTTTTTACACTCCTGTCTCCCTTTCTCTTGGAAACAATGACTTACATCAATTCTTTTACATAATTCTTGTTTCTCATGACATTTCTTACATTGCCCACAATTATCAACTTTCTAAGTCTTTCTGAGCAAGAGAAATCGCAAAACATAGTCATTTCTTCATTGGCGTCCAAAAACAACGCTTTTTTACACTCCGGTCTCCCTTTCTCTTGGAAACAATGACTTACATCAATTCTTTTACATAATTCTTGTTTCTCATGACATTTCTAACATTGCCCACAATTATCAACTTTCTAAGTCTTTCTGAGCAAGAGAAATCGCAAAACATAGTCATTTCTTCATTGGCGTCCAAAAACAACGCTTTTTTACACTCCTGTCTCCCTTTCTCTTGGAAACAATGACTTACATCAATTCTTTTACATAATTCTTGTTTCTCATGACATTTCTAACATTGCCCACAATTATCAACTTTCTAAGTCCTTTCTGAGCAAGAGAAATCGCAAAACATAGTCATTTCTTCATTGCCGTCCAAAAACAACGCTTTTTTACACTCCGGTCTCCCTTTCTCTTGGAAACAATGACTTACATCAATTCTTTTACATAATTCTTGTTTCTCATGACATTTCTAACATTGCCCACAATTATCAAACTTTCTAAGTCTTTCTGAGCAGGAGAAATCGCAAAAACATAGTCATTTCTTCATTGCCGTCCAAAAACAACGCTTTTTTACACTCTGTCTCCTTTCTCTTGGAAACAATGACTTACATCAATTCTTTTAACATAATTCTTGTTTCTCATGACATTCTAACATTGCCCACAACTATCAACTTGTCTAAGTCTTTCTGAGCAAGAGAAATCGCAAAACAGTAATTTCTTCATTGGCGTCCAAAAACAACGCTTTTTTACACTCCGGTCTCCCTTTCTCTTGGAAACAATGACTTACATCAATTCTTTTACATAATTCTTGTTTCTCATGAATTTCTTACATTGCCCACAATTATCAACTTTCTAAGTCTTTCTGAGCAGGAGAAATCGCAAAACATAGTCATTTCTTCATTGCCGTCCAAAAACAACGCTTTTTTACACTCCTGTCTCCCTTTCTCTTGGAAAACAATGACTTACATCAATTCTTTTACATAATTCTTGTTTCTCATGACATTTCTAACATTGCCCACAATTATCAACTTTCTAAGTCTTTCTGAGCAAGAGAAATCGCAAACAGTCATTTCTTCATTGCGTCCAAAAAACAATGCTTTTTTACACTCCGGTCTCCCTTTCTCTTGAAACAATGACTTACATCAATTCTTTTACATAATTCTTGTTTCTCATGACATTTCTAACATTGCCCACAACTATCAACTTTCTAAGTCTTTCTGAGCAAGAGAAATCGCAAAACAGTAATTTCTCATTGGCGTCCAAAACAACGCTTTTTTACACTCCGGTCTCCCTTTCTCTTGGAAACAATGACTTACATCAATTCTTTTACATAATTCTTGTTTCTCATGACATTTCTTACATTGCCCACAATTATCAACTTTTCTAAGTCTTTCTTGAGCAGGAGAAATCGCAAAACATAGTCATTTCTTCATTGCCGTCCAAAAACAACGCTTTTTACACTCCTGTCTCCTTCTCTTGGAAACATGACTTACATCAATTCTTTACATAATTCTTGTTTCTCATGACATTTCTAACATTGCCCACAATTATCAACTTTCTAAGTCTTTCTGAGCAAGAGAAATCGCAAAACAGTCATTTCTTCATTGCCGTCCAAAAACAATGCTTTTTTACACTCCGGTCTCCCTTTCTCTTGGAAACAATGACTTACATCAATTCTTTTACATAATTCTTGTTTCTCATGACATTTCTAACATTGCCCACAATTATCAACTTTCTAAGTCTTTCTGAGCAGGAGAAATCGCAAAACATAGTCATTTCTTCATTGCCGTCCAAAAACAACGCTTTTTTACACTCCGGTCTCCCTTTCTCTTGGAAACAATGACTTACATCAATTCTTTTACATAATTCTTGTTCTCATGACATTTTCTTACATTGCCCACAATTATCAACTTTCTAAGTCTTTCTGAGCAAGAGAAATCGCAAAACAGTCATTTCTTCATTGCCGTTCAAAAACAATGCTTTTTTACACTCCGGTCTCCCTTTCTCTTGGAAACAATGACTTACATCAATTCTTTTACATAATTCTTGTTTCTCATGACATTTCTAACATTGCCCACAATTATCAACTTTCTAAGTCTTTCTGAGCAGGAGAAATCGCAAAACATAGTCATTTCTTCTTTGCGTCCAAAAACAACGCTTTTTTACACTCCTGTCTCCCTTTCTCTTGGAAACAATGACTTACATCAATTCTTTACATAATTCTTGTTTCCCATGACATTTCTAACATTGCCCACAATTATCAACTTTCTAAGTCTTTCTGAGCAAGAGAAATCGCAAAACAGTCATTTCTTCATTGCCGTCCAAAAACAATGCTTTTTTACACTCCGGTCTCCCTTTCTCTGGAAACAATGACTTACATCAATTCTTTTACATAATTCTTGTTTCTCATGACCATTTCTAACATTGCCCACAATTATCAACTTTCTAAGTCTTTCTGAGCAAGAGAAATCGCAAAACAGTCATTTATTCATTGGCGTCCAAAAACAACGCTTTTTTACACTCCTGTCTCCCTTTCTCTTGGAAACAATGACTTACATCAATTCTTTTACATAATTCTTGTTTCTCATGACATTTCTTACATTGCCCACAATTATCAACTTTCTAAGTCTTTCTGAGCAGGAGAAATCGCAAAACATAGTCATTTCTTTATTGCCGTCCAAAAACAACGCTTTTTTACACTCCTGTCTCCCCTTTCTCTTGGAAACAATGACTTACATCAATTCTTTTACATAATTCTAGTTTTCTCATGACATTTCTTACATTGCCCACAATTATCAACTTTCTAAGTCTTTCTGAGCAAGAGAAATCGCAAAACATAGTCATTTCTTCATTGCCGTCCAAAAAACAACGCTTTTTTACACTCCTGTCTCCCTTTCTCTTGGAAACAATGACTTACATCAATTCTTTTACATAATTCTTGTTTCTCATGACATTTCTAACATTGCCCACAATTATCAACTTTCTAAGTCTTTCTGAGCAAGAGAAATCGCAAAACAGTCATTTCTTCATTGCCGTCCAAAAACAATGCTTTTTACACTCCAGTCTCCCTTTCTCTTGGAAACAATGACCTTACATCAATTCTTTTACATAATTCTTGTTTCTCATGACATTTCTAACATTGCCCACAATTATCAACTTTCTAAGTCTTTCTGAGCAGGAGAAATCGCAAAACATAGTCCATTTCTTTAGATGCCATCCAAAAACAACGCTTTTTTAAACTCCTGTCTCCCTTTCTCTTGGAAACAATGACTTACATCAATTCTTTTACATAATTCTTGTTTCTCATGACATTTCTAACATTGCCCACAATTATCAACTTTCTAAGTCTTTCTGAGCAAGAGAAATCACAAAACAGTCATTTCTTCATTGCCGTCCAAAAACAACGCTTTTTTACACTCCTGTCTCCCTTCTCTTGGAAACAATGACTTACATCAATTCTTTTACATAATTCTTGTTTCTCATGACATTTCTAACATTGCCCACAATTATCAACTTTCTAAGTCTTTCTGAGCAGGAGAAATCGCAAAACATAGTCATTTCTTTATTGCCATCCAAAAACAACGCTTTTTTAAACTCCTGTCTCCCTTTCTCTTGGAAACAATGACTTACATCAATTCTTTTACATAATTCTTGTTTCTCATGACATTTCTAACATTGGCCACAATTATCAACTTTCTAAGTCTTTCTGAGCAAGAGAAATCACAAAACAGTCATTTCTCATTGCCGTCCAAAAACAACGCTTTTTTACACTCCTGTCTCCTTTCTCTTGGAAACAATGACTTACATCAATTCTTTTACATAATTCTTGTTTCTCATGACATTTCTTACATTGCCCACAATTATCACTTTCTAAGTCTTTCTGAGCAGGGAGAAATCGCAAAACATAGTCATTTCTTCATTGCCGTCCAAAAACAACGCTTTTTTACAGTCCTGTCTCCCTTTCTCTTGGAAACAATGACTTACATCAATTCTTTTACATAATTCTTGTTTCTCATGACATTTCTAACATTGCCCACAATTATCAACTTTCTAAGTCTTTCTGAGCAAGAGAAATCACAAAACAGTCATTTCTTCATTGCCGTCCAAAAACAACGCTTTTTTACACTCCTGTCTCCCTTTCTCTTGGAAACAATGACTTACATCAATTCTTTTACATAATTCTTGTTTCTCATGACATTTCTAACATTGCCCACAATTATCAACTTTCTAAGTCTTTCTGAGCAGGAGAAATCGCAAAACATAGTCATTTCTTCATTGCCGTCCAAAAACAAGCTTTTTTACACTCCTGTCTCCCTTTCTCTTGGAAACAATGACTTACATCAATTCTTTTACATTAATTCTTGTTTCTCATGACATTTCTTACATTGCCACAATTATCAACTTTCTAAGTCTTTCTGAGCAAGAGAAATCGCAAAACATAGTCATTTCTTCATTGCCGTCCAAAAACAACGCTTTTTTACACTCCTGTCTCCCTTTCTCTTGGAAACAATGACTTACATCAATTCTTTTACATAATTCTTGTTTCTCATGACATTTCTAACATTGCCACAATTATCAACTTTCTAAGTCTTTCTGAGCAAGAGAAATCGCAAAACAGTCATTTCTTCATTGCCGTCCAAAAACAATGCTTTTTAACACTCCAGTCTCCCTTTCTCTTGGAAACAATGACTTACATCAATTCTTTTACATAATTCTTGTTTCTCATGACATTTCTAACATTGCCCACAATTATCAACTTTCTAAGTCCTTTCTGAGCAGGAGAAATCGCAAAACATAGTCATTTCTTTATTGCCATCCAAAAAACAACGCTTTTTTAAACTCCCTGTCTCCCTTTCTCTTGGAAACAATGACTTACATCAATTTCTTTTACATAATTCTTGTTTCTCATGACATTCTAACATTGCCCACAATTATCAACTTTCTAAGTCTTTCTGAGCAAGAGAAATCACAAAACAGTCATTTCTTCATTGCCGTCCAAAAACAACGCTTTTTTACACTCCTGTCTCCCTTTCTCTTGGAAACAATGACTTACATCAATTCTTTTACATAATTCTTGTTTCTCATGACATTTCTTACATTGCCCACAATTATCAACTTTCTAAGTCTTTCTGAGCAAGAGAAATCGCAAAACATAGTCATTTCTTCATTGCCGTCGCAAAAACAACGCTTTTTTACACTCCGGTCTCCCTTTCTCTTGGAAACAATGACTTACATCAATTCTTTTACATAATTCTTGTTTCTCATGACATTTCTAACATTGGCCACAATTATCAACTTTTCTAAGTCTTTCTGAGCAAGAGAAATCGCAAAACAGTCATTTCTTCATTGCCGTCCAAAAACAATGCTTTTTACACTCCGGTTCTCCCTTTCTCTTGGAAACAAGACTTACAACAATTCTTTTACACAATTCTGTTTCTCATGACATTCTAACATTGCCCACAATTATCAACTTTCTAAGTCTTTCTGAGTAGGAGAAATCGCAAAACATAGTCATTTCTTCATTGCCATCCAAAAACAACGCTTTTTACACTCCTGTCTCCTTTCTCTTGGAAACAATGACTTACATCAATTCTTTTACATAATTCTTGTTTCTCATGACATTTCTTACATTGCCCACAATTATCAACTTTCTAAGTCTTTCTGAGCAAGAGAAATCGCAAAACATAGTCATTTCTTCATTGCCGTCCAAAAACAACGCTTTTTTACACTCCGGTCTCCCTTTCTCTTAAAACAATGACTTACATCAATTCTTTTACATAATTCTTGTTTCTCATGACATTTCTAACATTGGCCACAATTATCAACTTTCTAAGTCTTTCTGAGCAAGAGAAATCGCAAAAACAGTCATTTCTCATTGCCCGTCAAAAACAATGCTTTTTTACACTCCGGTCTCCCTTTCTCTTGGAAACAATGACTTACATCAATTCTTTACACAATTCTTGTTTCTCATGACATTTCTAACATTGCCCACAATTATCAACTTTCTAAGTCTTTCTGAGCAGGAGAAATCGCAAAACATAGTCATTTCTTCATTGCCATCCAAAAACAACGCTTTATTACACTCCTGTCTCCCTTTCTCTTGGAACAATGACTTACATCAATTCTTTTACATAATTCTTGTTTCTCATGACATTTCTTACATTGCCCACAATTATCAACTTTCTAAGTCTTTCTGAGCAAGAGAAATCGCAAAACAGTCATTTCTTCATTGCCGTCCAAAAACAATGCTTTTTTACACTCCTGTCTCCCTTTCTCTTGGAAACAATGACTTACATCAATTCTTTTACATAATTCTTGTTTCTCATGACATTTCTAACATTGCCCACAATTATCAACTTTCTAAGTCTTTCTGAGCAAGAGAAATCGCAAAACAGTCATTTCTTCATTGCCGTCCAAAAACAATGCTTTTTTACACTCCGGTCTCCCTTCTCTTGGAAACAATGACTTACATCAATTCTTTTACATAATTCTTGTTTCTCATGACATTTCTAACATTGCCCACAATTATCACACTTTCTAAGTCTTTCTGAGCAGGAGAAATCGCAAAACATAGTCATTTCTTCATTGCCGTCCAAAAACAATGCTTTTTTACACTCCTGTCTCCCTTTCTCTTGGAAACAATGACTTACATAAATTCTTTTACATAATTCTTGTTTCTCGTGACATTTCTAACATTGCCCACAATTATCAACTTTCTAAGTCTTTCTGAGCAAGAGAAATCGCAAAACAGTCATTTTCTTCATTGGCGTCCAAAAACAACGCTTTTTTACACTCCGGTCTCCCTTTCTCTTGGAAACAATGACTTACATCAATTCTTTTACATAATTCTTGTTTCTCATGACATTTCTAACATTGCCCACAATTATCAACTTTCTAAGTCTTTCTGAGCAAGAGAAATCGCAAAACAGTCATTTCTTTATTGCCGTCCAAAAACAACGCTTTTTTACACTCCGGTCTCCCTTTCTCTTGGAAACAATGACTTACATCAATTCTTTTACATAATTCTTGTTTCTCATGACATTTCTAACATTACCCACAATTATCAACTTTCTAAGTCTTTCTGAGCAGGAGAAATCGCAAAACATAGTCATTTCTTCATTGCCGTCCAAAACAACGCTTTTTTACACTCCTGTCTCCCTTTCTCTTGAAACAATGACTTACATCAATTCTTTTACATAATTCTTGTTTCTCATGGCATTTCTAACATTGCCCACAATTATCAACTTTCTAAGTCTTTCTGAGCAAGAGAAATCGCAAAACAGTCATTCTTCATTGCCGTCCAAAAACAACGCTTTTTTACACTCCGGTCTCCCTTTCTCTTGGAAACAATGACTTACATCAATTCTTTTACATAATTCTTGTTTCTCATGACATTTCTAACATTGCCCACAATTATCAACTTTCTAAGTCTTTCTGAGCAAGAGAAATCGCAAACAGTCATTTCTTCATTGCCGTCCAAAAAACAACGCTTTTTTACACTCCGGTCTCCCTTTCTCTTGGAAACAATGACTTACATCAATTCTTTTACATAATTCTTGTTTCTCATGACATTTCTAACATTGCCCACAATTATCAACTTTCTAAGTCTTTCTGAGCAAGAGAAATCGCAAAACAGTCATTTCTTCAATGCCGTCCAAAAACAATGCTTTTTTCACTCCGGTCTCCCTTTCTCTTGAAACAATGACTTACATCAATTCTTTACATAATTCTTGTTTCTCATGACATTTCTAACATTGCCCACAATTATCAACTTTCTAAGTCTTTCTGAGCAGGAGAAATCGCAAAACATAGTCATTTCTTCATTGCCGTCCAAAAACAACGCTTTTTTACACTCCTGTCTCCCTTTCTCTTGGAAACAATGACTTACATCAATTCTTTTACATAATTCTTGTTTCTCGTGACATTTCTAACATTGCCCACAATTATCAACTTTCTAAGTCTTTCTGAGCAAGAGAAATCGCAAAACAGTCATTTCTTCATTGCCGTCCAAAAACAATGCTTTTTTACACTCCGGTCTCCCTTTCTCTTGGAAACAATGACTACATCAATTCTTTTACATAATTCTTGTTTCTCATGACATTTCTAACATTGCCCACAATTATCAACTTTCTAAGTCTTTCTGAGCAGGAGAAATCGCAAAACATAGTCATTTCTTCATTGCCGTCCAAAAACAACGCTTTTTTACACTCCTGTCTCTCCTTTCTCTTGGAAACAATGACTTACATCAATTCTTTTACATAATTCTTGTTTCTCGTGACATTTCTAACATTGCCCACAATTATCAACCTTTCTAAGTCTTTCTGAGCAAGAGAAATCGCAAAACAGTCATTTCTTCATTGGGCGTCCAAAAACAACGCTTTTTTACACTCCGGTCTCCCTTTCTCTTGGAAACAATGACTTACATCAATTCTTTTACATAATTCTTGTTTCTCATGACATTTCTAACATTGCCCACAATTATCAACTTTCTAAGTCTTTCTGAGCAAGAGAAATCGCAAAACAGTCATTTCTTCATTGCCGTCCAAAAACAACGCTTTTTTACACTCGGTCTCCCTTTCTCTTGGAAACAATGACTTACATCAATTCTTTTACATAATTCTTGTTTCTCATGACATTTCTAACATTACCCACAATTATCAACTTTCTAAGTCTTTCTGAGCTAGGAGAAATCGCAAAACATAGTCATTTCTTCATTGCCGTCCAAAAACAACGCTTTTTTACACTCTGTCTCCCTTTCTCTTGGAAACAATGACTTACATCAATTCTTTTACATAATTCTTGTTTCTCATGGCATTTCTAACATTGCCCCACAATTATCAACTTTCTAAGTCTTTCTGAGCAAGAGAAATCGCAAAACAGTCATTTCTTCATTGCCGTCCAAAAACAACGCTTTTTTACACTCCGGTCTCCCTTTCTCTTGGAAACAATGACTTACATCAATTCTTTTACATAATTCTTGTTTCTCATGACATTTCTAACATTGCCCACAATTATCAACTTTCTAAGTCTTTCTGAGCAAGAGAAATCGCAAAACAGTCATTTCTTCATTGCCGTCCAAAAACAACGCTTTTTTACACTCCGGTCTCCCTTTCTCTTGGAAACAATGACTCTACATCAATTATTTTACATAATTCTTGTTTCTCATGACATTTCTAACATTGCCCACAATTATCAACTTTCTAAGTCTTTCTGAGCAGGAGAAATTGCAAAACAGTCATTACTTCATTGTCGTCCAAAAACAACGCTTTTTTACACTCCTGTCTCCCTTTCTCTTGGAAACAATGACTTACATCAATTCTTTTACATAATTCTTGTTTCTCATGACATTTCTTACATTGCCCACAATTATCAACTTTCTAAGTCTTTCTGAGCAGAGAAATCGCAAAACATAGTCATTTCTTCATTGCCGTCCAAAAACAACGCTTTTTTACACTCCTGTCTCCCTTTCTCTTGGAAACAATGACTTACATCAATTCTTTTACATAATTCTTGTTTCTCATGACATTTCTTACATTGCCCACAATTATCAACTTCTTAAGTCTTTCTGAGCAAGAGAAATCGCAAAACATAGTCATTTCTTCATTGCCGTCCAAAAACAACGCTTTTTTACACTCCTGTCTCCTTTCTCTTGGAAACAATGACTTACATCAATTCTTTTACATAATTCTTGTTTCTCATTGACATTTCTAACATTGCCCACAATTACCAACTTTCTAAGTCTTTCTGAGCAAGAGAAATCGCAAAACAGTCATTTCTTCATTGCCGTCCAAAAACAATGCTTTTTACACTCCTGTCTCCCTTTCTCTTGGAAACAATGACTTACATCAATTCTTTTACATAATTCTTGTTTCTCATGACATTTCTAACATTGCCCACAATTATCAACTTTCTAA
>NW_027447315.1:0-33538 GCF_038048845.1 Mixophyes fleayi | reverse complement strand
TCATGATTCATGATTCATGATTCAATTCATGATTCATGATTCAATCCATGATTCAATTCATGATTCATGATTCAATTTATGATTCATGATTTAATTCATGATTCAATTCATGATTCATGATTCAATTCATGATTCAATTCATGATTCATGATTCATGATTCAATTCATGATTCATGATTCAATTCATGATTCATGATTTAATTCATGATTTGATTCATAATTCAATTCATGATTCATGATTCAATTCATGATTCATGATTTATGATTCATGAATCAATTCCTGATTCATGATTCAATTCATGATTCATGATTCAAGATTCATGATTCATGATTTAATTCATGATTCATGATTCATGATTCATGATTCAATTCATGATTCATGATTCAATTCATGATTCATGATTCATGATTCATGATTCATAATTCATAATTCATGATTCAATTCATGATTCATGATTCGATTCAAGATTCTTGATTTATAATTCATGATTCATGATTCATAATTCATGATTCATGATTCAATTCATGATTTATGATTTAATTCATGATTCATGATTCAATTCATGATTCGAATCCTGATTCAATTTATGATTCATGATTCAATTCATGATTCATAATTCGATTTATGATTCATGATTCAATTCATGATTCATGATTCAATTCATGATTCATAATTCATAATTAATGATTCCATTCATGTTTCCTGATTCATGATTCAATTCATGATTCATGATTCGATTCATGATTCTTGATTCATGATTCATGATTCATGATTCATGATTCATGATTCATGATTCATGATACAATTCATGATTCATGATTCATGATTCGATTCTTGATTCAATTCCTGATTCATAATTCATGATTTAATTCATGATTCATGATTCAATTCATGATTCATGATTCGATTCAAGATTCTTGATTCATGATTCATGATTCGATTCATGATTCGAATCTTGATTCAATTCATGATTCAGGATTCGATTTATGATTCATGATTCAATTCATAATTCATGATTCATGATTCATGATTCAATTCATGATTCAAGATTCATGATTCGTGATTCAATTCATGATTCGAATCCTAAATCAATTCATGATTCTTGATTTGATTTATGATTCATGATTCAATTCATAATTCATAATTCATGATTCATGATTTAATTCATGATTCATGATTCATGATTCGATTCATGTTTCCTGATTCATGATTCAATTCCTGATTCATGATTCAATTCATGATTCATGATTCGATTCATGACTCTTGATTCACGATTCATGATTCAATTCATGATTCATGATTCATGATTTATGATACAATTCATGATTCATGATTCGATTCATGATTCAATTCATGATTCATAATTTATGATTTAATTCATGATTCATGATTCGATTCATAATTCATGATTCATGATTCAATTCATGATTCATGATTCGTGATTCAATTCATGATTCGAATCCAAAATCAATTCATGATTCTTGATTTGATTTATGATTCATGATTCAATTCATAATTCATAATTCATGATTCATGATTCAATTCATGATTCATGATTCATGATTCGATTCATGTTTCCTGATTCATGATTCAATTCATGATTCATGATTCATGATTCGATTCATGATTCATGATTCGATTCATGACTCTTGATTCATGATTCATGATTCAATTCATGATTCATGATTCATGATTCATGATACAATTCATGATTCATGATTCATGATTTGATTTATGATTCAATTAATGATTCATAATTTATGATTTAATTCATGATTCATGATTCGATTCATGATTCATGATTCGATTCATGATTCATGATTCATGATTCAATTCATGATTCATAATTCATGATTTAATTCATGATTCATGATTCGATTCTTGATTCATGATCCATGATTCAATTCATGATTCAATTCATGATTCATGATTCATGATTCAATTCAGGATTCATAATTCATGATTCATGATTCAATTCATGATTCAATTCATGATTCATGATTCATGATTCATTATTCAATTCATGATTCAATTCATGATTCATGATTCATGATTCAATTCATGATTCAATTCATGATTCAATTCATTATTCATGATTCATGATTCATGATTCATGATTCAATTCATGATTCATAATTCATGATTCATGATTCAATTCATGATTCATGATTCAATTCATGATTCATGATTCAATTCATGATTCATGATTCATGATTCAATTCATGATTCATGATTCGATTCATGATTCTTGACTCATGATTCATGATTCGATTCATGATTCTAGATTCATGATTCAATTAATGATTCATGATTCATGATTCGATTCATGATTCAATTCATGATTCATGATTCGATTCATGATTCATGATTCAATTCATGATTCATGATTCATGATTCAATTCATGATTCATGATTCAATTCATTATTCAATTCATGATTCATGATTCATGATTCAATTTATTATTCATGATTCATGATTCATGATTCATGATTCAATTCATGATTCATGATTCAATTCATGATTCAATTCATGATTCATGATTCATGATTCAATTCAGGATTCATGATTCATGATTTATGATTCAATTCATGATTTAATTCATGATTCATGATTCATGATTCAATTCATGATTCATGATTCAATTCATGATTCATGATTCATGATTCAATTCATGATTCATGATTCATGATTCATGATTCGATTCATGATTCATGATTCAATTCATGATTCATTATTCATGATTCATGATTCAATTCATGATTCATGATTCATGATTCATGATTCAATTTATTATTCATGATTCATGATTCATGATTCATGATTCAATTCATGATTCATGATTCATGATTCAATTCATGATTCATGATTTGATTCATGATTCTTGACTCATGATTCATGATTCGATTCATGATTCATGATTCATGATTAAATTCATGATTCATGATTCAATTCAGGATTCAAGATTCATGATTCAATTCATGATTCATGATTCAATTCATGATTCATGATTCATGATTCGATTCATGATTCAATTCATGATTCATGATTCGATTCATGATTCATGATTCAATTCATGATTCATGATTCATGATTCAATTCATGATTCATGATTCATGATTCATGTTTCAATTTATTATTCATGATTCATGATTCATGATTCATGATTCAATTCATGATATATGATTCATGATTCAATTCATGATTCAATTCATGATTCATGATTTATGATTCAATTTATGATTCAATTCATGATTCATGATTCATGATTCGATTCATGATTCATGATTCATGATTCAATTCATGATTCATGATTCGATTCATGATTCATGATTCAATTCATGATTCATGATTCATGATTCAATTCAGGATTCAATTCAGAATTCATGATTCATTATTTAATTTATAATTCAAGATTCAATTCATGATTCAATTCATGAATCATGATTCATGATTCAATTCATGATTCAATTCATGATTCATGATTCATGGTTCAATTTATGATTCATGATTCATGATTCAATTCATGATTCATGATTCAATTCTTGATTCAATTTATGATTCAGGATTTAATTCATGATTCATGATTTATGATTTATGATTCAATTCATGATTCATGATTCATGATTCATGATTCAATTCATGATTCATGATTCAATTCATGATTCATGATTCATGATTCATGATTTATGATTCAATTCATGATTCATGATTCGATTCAAGATTCTTGATTTATAATTCATGATTCATGATTCATAATTCATGATTCATGATTCAATTCATGATTCATGATTTAATTCATGATTCATGATTCAATTCATGATTCAAATCCTGATTTAATTTATGATTCATGATTCAATTCATGATTCATAATTCGATTTATGATTCATGATTCAATTCATGATTCATGATTTATGATTCAATTCATGATTCATAATTCATAATTAATGATTCCTTTCATGTTTCCTGATTCATGATTCAATTCATGATTCATGATTCGATTCATGATTCTTGATTCATGATTTATGATTCATGATTCATGATTCATGATTCATGATACAATTCATGATTCATGATTCATGATACATGATTCATGATTCATGATTCATGATTCGATTCATGATTCGAATCTTGATTCAATAAATGATTCAGGATTCGATTTATGATTCATGATTCAATTCATAATTCATGATTCATGATTCATGATTCAATTCATGATTCAAGATACATGATTCATGATTCGTGATTCAATTCATGATTCGAATCCTAAATCAATTCATGATTCTTTATTTGATTTATGATTCATGATTCAATTCATAATTCATAATTCATGATTCATGATTCAATTCATGATTCATGATTCATGATTCGATTCATGTTTCCTGATTCATGATTCAATTCATGATTCATGATTCATGATTCAATTCATGATTCATGATTCGATTCATGACTCTTGATTCACGATTCATGAATCAATTCATGATTCATGATTTATGATACAATTCATGATTCATGATTCGATTCATGATTCAATTCATGATTCATAATTTATGATTTAATTCATGATTCATGATTCGATTCATAATTCATGATTCATGATTCAATTCATGATTCATGATTCATGATTCAATTCATGATTCATGATTCATGATTCATGATTCGTGATTCAATTCATGATTCGAATCCTAAATCAATTCATGATTCTTGATTTAATTTATGATTATTCAATTCCTGATTCATGATTCATTTCATGATTCATAATTCATGATTCATAATTCAATTCATGATTCATGATTCAAGATTCATGATTCATGATTCAATTCATGATTCATGATTCATGATTCATGATTCATGATTCAATTCATAATTCATGATTCATGATTCAATTCATGATTCATGATTCAATTCATGATTCATGATTCGATTCATGATTCTTGATTCATGATTCATGATTCAATTCATGATTCATGATTCATGATTAAATTCATGATTCAAGATTCGATTCATGATTCATGATTCAAATCATGATTCATGATTCATGATTCATGATTCAATTCATGATTCATGATTCATGATTCAATTAATGATTCATGAGTCATGATTCGATTCATGATTCATGATTTATGATTCAATTCATGATTCATAATTCATGATTCAATTCAGGATTCATAATTCATGATTCATGATTCAATTCATGATTCATGATTCATGATTCATGATTCAATTCATGTTTCATGATGCATGATTCAATTCATGATTCATGATTCATTTCATGATTCATGATTCATGATTCAATTCATGATTCATGTTTCAATTCATGTTTCATGATTCATGTTTCGATTCATGATTTATGATTCGATTCATGATTCATGATTCAATTCATGATTTATGATTCATGATTCAATTCATGATTCATGATTCATGATTCAATTCATGATTCATGATTCAATTCATGATTCAATTCATGATTCATGATTCAATTCATGATTTATGATTCAATTCATGAATCATGATTCAAGATTAAATTCATGATTCAAGAGTCGGTTCATGATTCATGATTCAAATCATGATTCATGATTCATGATTCATGATTCAATTCATGATTCATGATTCATGATTCAATTCATGATTCATGAGTCATGATTCGATTCATGATTCATGATTTATGATTCAATTCATGATTCATAATTCATGATTCAATTCATGATTCATAATTCATGATTCATGATTCAATTCATGATACATGATTCGATTCATGATTCATGATTCAATTCATGATTCATGATTTATGATTCATGATTCAATTCATGATTCATGATTCATGATTCATGATTCATGATTCAATTCATGTTTCATGATTCATGATTCGATTCATGATTTATGATTTGATTCATGATTCATGATTCAATTCATGATTCATGATTCATGATTCAATTCATGATTCATGATTCAATTCATGATTCAATTCATGATTCATGATTCAATTCATGATTCATGATTCGATTCATGATTCATGATTCATGATTCAATTCATGATTCATGATTTAATTCATGATTCAATTCATGATTCATGATTCATGATTCAATTCATGATTCATGATTCAATTCATGATTCGAATCCTGATTCAATTTATGATTTATGATTTGATTTATGATTCATGATTCATGATTCATGTCATGATTCATGATTCATGATTCATGATTCAATTCATGATTCATGATTCATGATTCATGATTCAATTCATGATTCATGATTCATGATTCATGATTCAATTCATGATTCATGATTCATGATTCAATTCATGATTCGATTCATGATTTTTGATTCCTGATTCATGATTCGATTCATGAGTCATGATTCAATTCATGTTTCATGATTCATGATTCATGATTCAATTCATGATTCAGGATCCATGATTTATGATTCATGATTCAATTCATGATTCATGATTCATGATTCATGATTCATGATTCAATTCATGATTCATGATTCATGATTCATGATTCATGATTCAATTCATGATTCATGATTCATGATTCAATTCATGATTCATGATTCATGATTCAATTCATGATTCATGATTCAATTCATGATTCGATTCATGATTTTTGATTCATGATTCATGATTCGATTCATGATTCATGATTCATGATTCATGATTCATGATTCATGATTCAATTCATGTTTCATGATTCATGATTCATGATTCATGATTCAATTCATGATTCATGATTCATGATTTATGATTCATGATTCAATTCATGATTCATGATTCAATTCATGATTCATGATTCATGATTCAATTCATGATTCATGATTCAATTCATGTTTCATGTTTCATGATTCATGATTCATGATTCAATTCATGATTCATGATTCATGATTCATGATATATGATTCAGTTCACAATTTATGATTCATGATTTATGATTCAATTCATGATTCATGATTCGATTCATGATTCTTGACTCATGATTCATGATTCGATTCATGATTCATGATTTATGATTCAATTCATGATTAATGATTCATGGATCATGATTCAATTCATGATTCAAGGTTCATGATTCCTGATTCAATTCATGATTCAAGATTCATGTTTCGATTCATGATTCAATTCATGATTCATGATTCATGATTCAATTTATGATTCATGATTCAATTCATGATTCAAGATTCATGTTTCGATTCATGATTCAATTCATGATTCATGTTTCATGATTCAATTCATGATTCATGTTTCATGATTCAATTTATGATTCATGATTCATGATTCATGATTCATGATTCAATTCATGATTCATGATTCAATTCATGATTCAATTCATGATTCATGATTCATGATTCAATTCATGATTCATGATTCAATTCATGATTCATGATTCGATTCATGATTCATGATTAATGATTCAATTCATGTTTCATGATTTATGATTCGATTCATGATTCATGATTCATGATTCAATTCATGATTCATAATTCATGATTCATGATTTAATTCATGATTCATGATTCATGATTCATGATTCAATTCATGTTTCATGATTCATGATTCGATTCATGATTCATGATTCATGATTCAATTCATGATTCATGATTCGATTCATGATTCATGATTCATGATTCAATTCATGATTCATGATTCGATTCATGATTCATGATTCAATTCATGATTTATGATTCATGATTCAATCCATGATTCATGATTAATGATTCATTTCATGATTCATGATTCATGATTCAATTCATGATTCAATTCATGATTCATGATTCATGATTCAATCCATGATTCATGATTCATGATTCATGATTCATTTCATGATTCATGATTCAATTTATGATTCAATTCATGATTCATGATTCATGATTCAATTTATGATTCATGATTCATGATTTAAATCATGTATCAATTCATGATTCATGATTCAATTCATGATTCAAATTATTATTCATGATTCATGATTCAATTCATGATTCATGATTCATGATTCAATTCATGATTCATGATTCATGATTCATTTCATGATTCATGATTCATGATTCAATTCAAGATTCATGATTCATGATTCATGATTCAATTCCTGATTCATGATTCAATTCATGATTCATGATTCATGATTCGATTCATGATTCATGATTCATGATTCAATTCAAGATTCATGATTCATGATTCAATTCCTGATTCATGATTCATTTCATGATTCATGATTCATGATTCATAATTCAATTCATGATTCAATTCAAGATTCATGATTCATGATTCAATTCATGATTCATGATTCATGATTCATGATTCAATTCATAATTCATGATTCATGATTCATGATTCATGATTCATGATTCAATTCATGATTCATGATTCATGATTCGATTCATGATTCTTGATTCATGATTCATGATTCATGATTCAATTCATGATTCATGATTCATGATTCGATTCATGATTCTTGATTCATGATTCATGATTCAATTCATGATTCATGATTCATTATTAAATTCATGATTCAAGATTCGATTCATGATTCATGATTCATGATTCATGATTCAATTCATGATTCATGATTCATGATTCAATTCATGATTCATGAGTCATGATTCGATTCATGATTCATGATTTATGATTCAATTCATGATTCATAATTCATGATTCAATTCAGGATTCATAATTCATGATTCATGATTCAATTCATGATTCATGATTCATGATTCATGATTCAATTCATGTTTCATGATGCATGATTCAATTCATGATTCATGATTCATTTCATGATTCATGATTCATGATTCATGATTCATGATTCAATTCATGATTCATGATTCATGATTCAATTCATGATTCATGATTCAATTCATGATTCGAATCCTGATTCAATTTATGATTTATGATTTGATTTATGATTCATGATTCATGATTCATGTCATGATTCATGATTCATGATTCATGATTCAATTCATGATTCATGATTCATGATTCATGATTCAATTCATGATTCATGATTCATGATTCATGATTCAATTCATGATTCATGATTCATGATTCAATTCATGATTCGATTCATGATTTTTGATTCCTGATTCATGATTCGATTCATGAGTCATGATTCAATTCATGTTTCATGATTCATGATTCATGATTCAATTCATGATTCAGGATCCATGATTTATGATTCATGATTCAATTCATGATTCATGATTCATGATTCATGATTCATGATTCAATTCATGATTCATGATTCATGATTCATGATTCATGATTCAATTCATGATTCATGATTCATGATTCAATTCATGATTCATGATTCATGATTCAATTCATGATTCATGATTCAATTCATGATTCGATTCATGATTTTTGATTCATGATTCATGATTCGATTCATGATTCATGATTCATGATTCATGATTCATGATTCATGATTCAATTCATGTTTCATGATTCATGATTCATGATTCATGATTCAATTCATGATTCATGATTCATGATTTATGATTCATGATTCAATTCATGATTCATGATTCAATTCATGATTCATGATTCATGATTCAATTCATGATTCATGATTCAATTCATGTTTCATGTTTCATGATTCATGATTCATGATTCAATTCATGATTCATGATTCATGATTCATGATATATGATTCAGTTCACAATTTATGATTCATGATTTATGATTCAATTCATGATTCATGATTCGATTCATGATTCTTGACTCATGATTCATGATTCGATTCATGATTCATGATTTATGATTCAATTCATGATTAATGATTCATGGATCATGATTCAATTCATGATTCAAGGTTCATGATTCCTGATTCAATTCATGATTCAAGATTCATGTTTCGATTCATGATTCAATTCATGATTCATGATTCATGATTCAATTTATGATTCATGATTCAATTCATGATTCAAGATTCATGTTTCGATTCATGATTCAATTCATGATTCATGTTTCATGATTCAATTCATGATTCATGTTTCATGATTCAATTTATGATTCATGATTCATGATTCATGATTCATGATTCAATTCATGATTCATGATTCAATTCATGATTCAATTCATGATTCATGATTCATGATTCAATTCATGATTCATGATTCAATTCATGATTCATGATTCGATTCATGATTCATGATTAATGATTCAATTCATGTTTCATGATTTATGATTCGATTCATGATTCATGATTCATGATTCAATTCATGATTCATAATTCATGATTCATGATTTAATTCATGATTCATGATTCATGATTCATGATTCAATTCATGTTTCATGATTCATGATTCGATTCATGATTCATGATTCATGATTCAATTCATGATTCATGATTCGATTCATGATTCATGATTCATGATTCAATTCATGATTCATGATTCGATTCATGATTCATGATTCAATTCATGATTTATGATTCATGATTCAATCCATGATTCATGATTAATGATTCATTTCATGATTCATGATTCATGATTCAATTCATGATTCAATTCATGATTCATGATTCATGATTCAATCCATGATTCATGATTCATGATTCATGATTCATTTCATGATTCATGATTCAATTTATGATTCAATTCATGATTCATGATTCATGATTCAATTTATGATTCATGATTCATGATTTAAATCATGTATCAATTCATGATTCATGATTCAATTCATGATTCAAATTATTATTCATGATTCATGATTCAATTCATGATTCATGATTCATGATTCAATTCATGATTCATGATTCATGATTCATTTCATGATTCATGATTCATGATTCAATTCAAGATTCATGATTCATGATTCATGATTCAATTCCTGATTCATGATTCAATTCATGATTCATGATTCATGATTCGATTCATGATTCATGATTCATGATTCAATTCAAGATTCATGATTCATGATTCAATTCCTGATTCATGATTCATTTCATGATTCATGATTCATGATTCATAATTCAATTCATGATTCAATTCAAGATTCATGATTCATGATTCAATTCATGATTCATGATTCATGATTCATGATTCAATTCATAATTCATGATTCATGATTCATGATTCATGATTCATGATTCAATTCATGATTCATGATTCATGATTCGATTCATGATTCTTGATTCATGATTCATGATTCAATTCATGATTCATGATTCATTATTAAATTCATGATTCAAGATTCGATTCATGATTCATGATTCATGATTCATGATTCAATTCATGATTCATGATTCATGATTCAATTCATGATTCATGAGTCATGATTCGATTCATGATTCATGATTTATGATTCAATTCATGATTCATAATTCATGATTCAATTCAGGATTCATAATTCATGATTCATGATTCAATTCATGATTCATGATTCATGATTCATGATTCAATTCATGTTTCATGATGCATGATTCAATTCATGATTCATGATTCATTTCATGATTCATGATTCATGATTCATGATTCATGATTCAATTCATGATTCATGTTTCAATTCATGTTTCATGATTCATGATTCAATTCATGATTCATGATTCATGATTCAATTCATGATTCATGATTCATTTCATGATTCAATTCATGATTCATGATTCAATTCATGATTCATGATTCAATTCATGATTCATGATTCATGATTCAATTCATGATTCAATTCATGATTCAAGATTCAATTCATGATTCGAATCCTGATTCAATTTATGATTCATGACTTGATTTATGATTCAAGATTCATGATTCAATTCATGATTCATGATTCATGATTCATGATTCATGATTCAATTCATGATTCATGATTCATGATTCAATTCATGATTCAAGATTCGATTCATGATTCATGATTCAAATCATGATTCATGATTCATGATTCATGATTCAATTCATGATTCATGATTCATGATTCAATTAATGATTCATGAGTCATGATTCGATTCATGATTCATGATTTATCATTCAATTCATGATTCATAATTCATGATTCAATTCAGGATTCATAATTCATGATTCATGATTCAATTCATGATTCATGATTCATGATTCATTATTTAATTCATGTTTCATGATGCATGATTCAATTCATGATTCATGATTCAATTCATGATTCATGATTCATGATTCATGATTCATGATTCAATTCATGATTCATGTTTCAATTCATGTTTCATGATTCATGTTTCGATTCCTGATTTATGATTCGATTCATGATTCATGATTCAATTCATGATTCATGATTCATGATTCAATTCATGATTCATGATTCATGATTCAATTCATGATTCATGATTCAATTCATGATTCAATTCATGATTCATGATTCAATTCATGATTCATGATTCAATTCATGATTCATGATTCATGATTCAATTCATGATTCATGATTCAATTCATGATTCAAGATTCAATTCATGATTCGAATCCTGATTCAATTTATGATTCATGACTTGATTTATGATTCATGATTCATGATTCATGATTCAATTCATGATTCATGATTCATGATTCATGATTCATGATTCAATTCATGATTCATGATTCATGATTCATGATTCAATTCATGATTCATGATTTATGATTCAATTCATGATTCATGATTCATGATTCATGATTCATGATTCAATTCATGATTCATGATTCATGATTCAATTCATGATTCGATTCATGATTTTTGATTCATGATTCATGATTCGATTCATGATTCATGATTCATGATTCAATTCATGTTTCATGATTCATGATTCATGATTCATGATTCATGATTCATGATTCAATTCATGTTTCATGATTCATGATTCGATTCATGATTCATGATTCATGATTCAATTCATGATTCATGATTCGATTCATGATTCATGATTCATGATTCAATTCATGATTCATGATTCGATTCATGATTCATGATTCATGATTCAATTCATGATTTATGATTCATGATTCAATCCATGATTCATGATTAATGATTCATGATTCATTTCATGATTCATGATTCATGATTCAATTCATGATTCAATTCATGATTCATGATTCATGATTCAATTCATGATTCAATTCATGATTCATGATTCATGATTCAATTTATGATTCATGATTCATGATTTAAATCATGATTCAATTCATGATTCATGATTCAATTCATGATTCAAATTATGATTCATGATTCAATTCATGATTCATGATTCATGATTCAATTCATGATTCATGATTCATGATTTGATTCATGATTCATGATTCAATTCAAGATTCATGATTCATGATTCATGATTCAATTCCTGATTCATGATTCAATTCAAGATTCATGATTCATGATTCATGATTCAATTCCTGATTCATGATTCAATTCATGATTCATGATTCATAATTCATGATTCATAATTCAATTCATGATTCATGATTCAAGATTCATGATTCATGATTCAATTCATGATTCATGATTCATGATTCATGATTCATGATTCATGATTCAATTCATAATTCATGATTCATGATTCATGATTCATGATTCATGATTCAATTCATGATTCATGATTCGATTCATGATTCATGATTCATGATTCATGATTCAATTCATGATTCATGATTCGATTCATGATTCTTGATTCATGATTCATGATTCAATTCATGATTCATGATTCATGATTAAATTCATGATTCAAGATTCGATTCATGATTCATGATTCAAATCATGATTCATGATTCATGATTCATGATTTGATTCATGTTTCATGATTCATGATTCATGATTCATGATTCAATTCATGATTCATGATTCATGATTCATGATTCATGATTCAATTCATGATTCATGATTCAATTCATGATTCATGATTCAATTCATGATTCATGATTCATGATTCAATTCATGATTCGATTCATGATTTTTGATTCATGATTCATGATTCGATTCATGATTCATGATTTATGATTCATGATTCATGATTCAATTCATGATTCATGATTCATGATTCATGATTCATGATTCAATTCATGATTCATGATTCGATTCATGATTCTTGATTCATGATTCATGATTCAATTCATGATTCATGATTCATGATTAAATTCATGATTCAAGATTCGATTCATGATTCATGATTCAAATCATGATTCATGATTCATGATTCATGATTCGATTCATGTTTCATGATTCATGATTCATGATTCATGATTCAATTCATGATTCATGATTCATGATTCATGATTCATGATTCATGATTCAATTCATGATTCATGATTCAATTCATGATTCATGATTCATGATTCAATTCATGATTCATGATTCATGATTCAATTCATGATTCGATTCATGATTTTTGATTCATGATTCATGATTCGATTCATGATTCATGATTCATGATTCATGATTCATGATTCAATTCATGTTTCATGATTCATGATTCATGATTCATGATTCAATTCATGATTCATGATTCATGATTTATGATTCATGATTCAATTCATGATTCATGATTCATGATTCATGATTCATGATTCAATTCATGATTCATGATTCATGATTCAATTCATGATTCATGATTCAATTCATGTTTCATGTTTCATGATTCATGATTCATGATTCAATTCATGATTCATGATTCATGATTCATGATTCATGATTTATGATTCAGTTCACAATTTATGATTCATGATTCATGATTCAATTCATGATTCATCATTCGATTCATGATTCTTGACTCATGATTCATGATTCGATTCATGATTCATGATTTATGATTCAATTCATGATTAATGATTCATGAATCATGATTCAATTCATGATTCAAGGTTCATGATTCCTGATTCAATTCATGATTCAAGATTCATGTTTCGATTCATGATTCAATTCATGATTCATGATTCATGATTCAATTTATGATTCATGATTTAATTCATGATTCAAGATTCATGTTTCGATTCATGATTCAATTCATGATTCATGTTTCATGATTCAATTTATGATTCATGATTCATGATTCATGATTCATGATTCATGATTCATGATTCATGATTCAATTCATGATTCATGATTCAATTCATAATTCAATTCATGATTCATGATTCATGATTCAATTCATGATTCATGATTCAATTCATGATTCATGATTCGATTCATGATTCATGATTAATGATTCATGATTCGATTCATGATTCATGATTCATGATTCAATTCATGATTCATAATTCATGATTCATGATTTAATTCATGATTCATGATTCATGATTCATGATTCAATTCATGTTTCATGATTCATGATTCGATTCATGATTCATGATTCATGATTCAATTCATGATTCATGATTCGATTCATGATTCATGATTCATGATTCAATTCATGATTCATGATTCGATTCATGATTCATGATTCATGATTCAATTCATGATTTATGATTCATGATTCAATCCATGATTCATGATTAATGATTCATTTCATGATTCATGATTCATGATTCAATTCATGAATCAATTCATGATTTATGATTCATGATTCAATCCATGATTCATGATTAATGATTCATGATTCATTTCATGATTCATGATTCATGATTCAATTCATGATTCAATTCATGATTCATGATTCATGATTCAATTTATGATTCATGATTCATGATTTAAATCATGATTCAATTCATGATTCATGATTCAATTCATGATTCAAATTATGATTCATGATTCATGATTCAATTCATGATTCATGATTCATGATTCAATTCATGATTCATGATTCATGATTCATTTCATGATTCATGATTCATGATTCAATTCAAGATTCATGATTCATGATTCATGATTCAATTCCTGATTCATGATTCAATTCATGATTCATGATTCATGATTCGATTCATGATTCATGATTCATGATTCAATTCAAGATTCATGATTCATGATTCAATTCCTGATTCATGATTCATTTCATGATTCATAATTCATGATTCATAATTCAATTCATGATTCATGATTCAAGATTCATGATTCATGATTCAATTCATGATTCATGATTCATGATTCATGATTCATGATTCAATTCATAATTCATGATTCATGATTCATGATTCATGATTCAATTCATGATTCATGATTCGATTCATGATTCTTGATTCATGATTCATGATTCAATTCATGATTCATGATTCATGATTAAATTCATGATTCAAGATTCGATTCATGATTCATGATTCAAATCATGATTCATGATTCATGATTCATGATTCAATTCATGATTCATGATTCATGATTCAATTCATGATTCATGAGTCATGATTCGATTCATGATTCATGATTTATGATTCAATTCATGATTCATAATTCATGATTCAATTCAGGATTCATAATTCATGATTCATGATTCAATTCATGATTCATGATTCATGATTCATGATTCAATTCATGTTTCATGATGCATGATTCAATTCATGATTCATGATTCATTTCATGATTCATGATTCATGATTCATGATTCATGATTCAATTCATGATTCATGTTTCAATTTATGTTTCATGATTCATGTTTCGATTCATGATTTATGATTCGACTCATGATTCATGATTCAATTCATGATTCATGATTCATGATTCAATTCATGATTCATGATTCATGATTCAATTCATGATTCATGATTCAATTCATGATTCAATTCATGATTCATGATTCAATTCATGATTCATGATTCAATTCATGATTCATGATTCAAGATTAAATTCATGATTCAAGATTCGATTCATGATTCATGATTCAAATCATGATTCATGATTCATGATTCATGATTCAATTCATGATTCATGATTCATGATTCAATTCATGATTCATGAGTCATGATTCGATTCATGATTCATGATTTATGATTCAATTCATGATTCATAATTCATGATTCAATTCATGATTCATAATTCATGATTCATGATTCAATTCATGATACATGATTCGATTCATGATTCATGATTCAATTCATGATTCATGATTCATGATTCATGATTCATGATTCAATTCATGTTTCATGATTCATGATTCGATTCATGATTTATGATTTGATTCATGATTCATGATTCAATTCATGATTCATGATTCAATTCATGATTCATGATTCAATTCATGATTCAATTCATGATTCATGATTCAATTCATGATTCATGATTCGATTCACGATTCATGATTCATGATTCAATTCATGATTCATGATTTAATTCATGATTCAATTCATGATTCATGATTCATGATTCAATTCATGATTCATGATTCAATTCATGATTCATGATTCAATTCATGATTCGAATCCTGATTCAATTTATGATTTATGATTTGATTTATGATTCATGATTCATGATTCATGTCATGATTCATGATTCATGATTCATGATTCAATTCATGATTCATGATTCATGATTCAATTCATGATTCATGATTCATGATTCATGATTCAATTCATGATTCATGATTCATGATTCATGATTCAATTCATGATTCATGATTCATGATTCAATTCATGATTCGATTCATGATTTTTGATTCCTGATTCATGATTCGATTCATGATTCATGATTCATGATTCAATTCATGTTTCATGATTCATGATTCATGATTCATGATTCAATTCATGATTCAGGATCCATGATTTATGATTCATGATTCAATTCATGATTCATGATTCATGATTCATGATTCATGATTCAATTCATGATTCATGATTCATGATTCATGATTCATGATTCAATTCATGATTCATGATTCATGATTCAATTCATGATTCATGATTCATGATTCAATTCATGATTCATGATTCATGATTCAATTCATGATTCGATTCATGATTTTTGATTCATGATTCTTGATTCGATTCATGATTCATGATTCATGATTCATGATTCATGATTCATGATTCAATTCATGTTTCATGATTCATGATTCATGATTCAATTCATGATTCATGATTCATGATTTATGATTCATGATTCAATTCATGATTCATGATTCATGATTCATGATTCATGATTCAATTCATGATTCATGATTCATGATTCAATTCATGATTCATGATTCAATTCATGTTTCATGTTTCATGATTCATGATTCATGATTCAATTCATGATTCATGATTCATGATTCATGATTTATGATTCAGTTCACAATTTATGATTCATGATTCATGATTCAATTCATGATTCATCATTCGATTCATGATTCTTGACTCATGATTCATGATTCGATTCATGATTCATGATTTATGATTCAATTCATGATTAATGATTCATGGATCATGATTCAATTCATGATTCAAGGTTCATGATTCCTGATTCAATTCATGATTCAAGATTCCTGTTTCGATTCATGATTCAATTCATGATTCATGATTCATGATTCAATTTATGATTCATGATTCAATTTATGATTCAAGATTCATGTTTCGATTCATGATTCAATTCATGATTCATGTTTCATGATTCAATTTATGATTCATAATTCATGATTCATGATTCATGATTCATGATTCAATTCATGATTCATGATTCAATTCATGATTCAATTCATGATTCATGATTCATGATTCAATTCATGATTCATGATTCAATTCATGATTCATGATTCGATTCATGATTCATGATTAATGATTCAATTCATGTTTCATGATTCATGATTCGATTCATGATTCATGATTCATGATTCATAATTCATGATTCATGATTTAATTCATGATTCATGATTCATGATTCATGATTCAATTCATGTTTCATGATTCATGATTCGATTCATGATTCATGATTCATGATTCAATTCATGATTCATGATTCGATTCATGATTCATGATTCATGATTCAATTCATGATTCATGATTCGATTCATGATTCATGATTCATGATTCAATTCATGATTTATGATTCATGATTCAATCCATGATTCATGATTAATGATTCATTTCATGATTCATGATTCATGATTCAATTCATGATTCAATTCATGATTCATGATTCATGATTCAATCCATGATTCATGATTATTGATTCATGATTCATTTCATGATTCATGATTCATGATTCAATTCATGATTCAATTCATGATTCATGATTCATGATTCAATTTATGATTCATGATTCATGATTTAAATCATGAATCAATTCATGATTCATGATTCAATTCATGATTCAAAATATGATTCATGATTCATGATTCAATTCTTGATTCATGATTCATGATTTAATTCATGATTCATGATTCATGATTCATTTCATGATTCATGATTCATGATTCAATTCAAGATTCATGATTCATGATTCATGATTCAATTCCTGATTCATGATTCAATTCATGATTCATGATTCATGATTCGATTCATGATTCATGATTCATGATTCAATTCAAGATTCATGATTCATGATTCAATTCCTGATTCATGATTCATTTCATGATTCATAATTCATGATTCATAATTCAATTCATGATTCATGATTCAAGATTCATGATTCATGATTCAATTCATGATTCATGATTCATGATTCATGATTCATGATTCAATTCATAATTCATGATTCATGATTCATGATTCATGATTCAATTCATGATTCATGATTCGATTCATGATTCTTGATTCATGATTCATGATTCAATTCATGATTCATGATTCATGATTCATGATTAAATTCATGATTCAAGATTCGATTCATGATTCATGATTCAAATCATGATTCATGATTCATGATTCATGATTCAATTCATGATTCATGATTCATGATTCAATTCATGATTCATGAGTCATGATTCGATTCATGATTCATGATTTATGATTCAATTCATGATTCATAATTCATGATTCAATTTAGGATTCATAATTCATGATTCATGATTCAATTCATGATTCATGATTCATGATTCATGATTCAATTCATGTTTCATGATGCATGATTCAATTCATGATTCATGATTCATGATTCATAATTCATGATTCAATTCAGGATTCATAATTCATGATTCATGATTCAATTCATGATTCATGATTCATGATTCATGATTCAATTCATGTTTCATGATGCATGATTCAATTCATGATTCATGATTCATTTCATGATTCATGATTCATGATTCATGATTCATGATTCAATTCATGATTCATGTTTCAATTCATGTTTCATGATTCATGTTTCGATTCATGATTTATGATTCGATTCATGATTCATGATTCAATTCATGATTCATGATTCATGATTCAATTCATGATTCATGATTCATGATTCAATTCATGATTCATGATTCAATTCATGATTCAATTCATGATTCATGATTCAATTCATGATTCATGATTCAATTCATGATTCATGATTCATGATTCAATTCATGATTCATGATTCAATTCATGATTCAAGATTCAATTCATGATTCGAATCCTGATTCAATTTATGATTCATGACTTGATTTATGATTCATGATTCATGATTCATGATTCAATTCATGATTCATGATTCATGATTCATGATTCATGATTCAATTCATGATTCATGATTCATGATTCAATTCATGATTCAAGATTCGATTCATGATTCATGATTCAAATCATGATTCATGATTCATGATTCAATTCATGATTCATGATTCATGATTCAATTCATGATTCATGAGTCATGATTCGATTCATGATTCATGATTTATCATTCAATTCATGATTCATAATTCATGATTCAATTCAGGATTCATAATTCATGATTCATGATTCAATTCATGATTCATGATTCATGATTCATGATTCAATTCATGTTTCATGATGCATGATTCAATTCATGATTCATGATTCAATTCATGATTCATGATTCATGATTCATGATTCAATTCATGATTCATGTTTCAATTCATGTTTCATGATTCATGTTTCGATTCCTGATTTATGATTCGATTCATGATTCATGATTCAATTCATGATTCATGATTCATGATTCAATTCATGATTCATGATTCATGATTCAATTCATGATTCAATTCATGATTCATGATTCAATTCATGATTCATGATTCAATTCATGATTCATGATTCATGATTCAATTCATGATTCATGATTCAATTCATGATTCAAGATTCAATTCATGATTCGAATCCTGATTCAATTTATGATTCATGACTTGATTTATGATTCATGATTCATGATTCATGATTCAATTCATGATTCATGATTCATGATTCATGATTCATGATTCATGATTCATGATTCAATTCATGATTCATGATTCATGATTCATGATTCATGATTCAATTCATGATTCATGATTCATGATTCAATTCATGATTCATGATTCATGATTCAATTCATGATTCATGATTCATGATTCAATTCATGATTCTATTCATGATTTTTGATTCATGATTCATGATTCGATTCATGATTCATGATTCATGATTCAATTCATGTTTCATGATTCATTATTCATGATTCATGATTCATGATTCAATTCATGTTTCATGATTCATGATTCGATTCATGATTCATGATTCATGATTCAATTCATGATTCATGATTCGATTCATGATTCATGATTCATGATTCAATTCATGATTCATGATTCGATTCATGATTCATGATTCATGATTCGATTCATGATTTATGATTCATGATTCAATCCATGATTCATGATTAATGATTCATGATTCATTTCATGATTCATGATTCATGATTCAATTCATGATTCAATTCATGATTCATGATTCATGATTCAATTTATGATTCATGATTCATGATTTAAATCATGATTCAATTCATGATTCATGATTCAATTCATGATTCATGATTCAATTCATGATTCAAATTATGATTCATGATTCAATTCATGATTCATGATTCATGATTCAATTCATGATTCATGATTCATGATTCGATTCATGATTCATGATTCAATTCAAGATTCATGATTCATGATTCATGATTCAATTCCTGATTCATGATTCAATTCATGATTCATGATTCATGATTCGATTCATGATTCATGATTCAATTCATGATTCATAATTCATGATTCATAATTCAATTCATGATTCATGATTCAAGATTCATGATTCATGATTCAATTCATGATTCATGATTCATGATTCATGATTTATGATTCAATTCATGATTAATGATTCATGGATCATGATTCAATTCATGATTCAAGGTTCATGATTCCTGATTCAATTCATGATTCAAGATTCCTGTTTCGATTCATGATTCAATTCATGATTCATGATTCATGATTCAATTTATGATTCATGATTCAATTTATGATTCAAGATTCATGTTTCGATTCATGATTCAATTCATGATTCATGTTTCATGATTCAATTTATGATTCATAATTCATGATTCATGATTCATGATTCATGATTCAATTCATGATTCATGATTCAATTCATGATTCAATTCATGATTCATGATTCATGATTCAATTCATGATTCATGATTCATGATTCGATTCATGATTCATGATTAATGATTCAATTCATGTTTCATGATTCATGATTCGATTCATGATTCATGATTCATGATTCAATTCATGATTCATAATTCATGATTCATGATTTAATTCATGATTCATGATTCATGATTCATGATTCAATTCATGTTTCATGATTCATGATTCGATTCATGATTCATGATTCATGATTCAATTCATGATTCATGATTCGATTCATGATTCATGATTCATGATTCAATTCATGATTCATGATTCGATTCATGATTCATGATTCCTGATTCAATTCATGATTTATGATTCATGATTCAATCCATGATTCATGATTAATGATTCATTTCATGATTCATGATTCATGATTCAATTCATGATTCAATTCATGATTCATGATTCATGATTCAATCCATGATTCATGATTATTGATTCATGATTCATTTCATGATTCATGATTCATGATTCAATTCATGATTCAATTCATGATTCATGATTCATGATTCAATTTATGATTCATGATTCATGATTTAAATCATGAATCAATTCATGATTCATGATTCAATTCATGATTCAAAATATGATTCATGATTCATGATTCAATTCTTGATTCATGATTCATGATTTAATTCATGATTCATGATTCATGATTCATTTCATGATTCATGATTCATGATTCAATTCAAGATTCATGATTCATGATTCATGATTCAATTCCTGATTCATGATTCAATTCATGATTCATGATTCATGATTCGATTCATGATTCATGATTCATGATTCAATTCAAGATTCATGATTCATGATTCAATTCCTGATTCATGATTCATTTCATGATTCATAATTCATGATTCATAATTCAATTCATGATTCATGATTCAAGATTCATGATTCATGATTCAATTCATGATTCATGATTCATGATTCATGATTCAATTCATAATTCATGATTCATGATTCATGATTCATGATTCAATTCATGATTCATGATTCGATTCATGATTCTTGATTCATGATTCATGATTCAATTCATGATTCATGATTCATGATTCATGATTAAATTCATGATTCAAGATTCGATTCATGATTCATGATTCAAATCATGATTCATGATTCATGATTCATGATTCAATTCATGATTCATGATTCATGATTCAATTCATGATTCATGAGTCATGATTCGATTCATGATTCATGATTTATGATTCAATTCATGATTCATAATTCATGATTCAATTTAGGATTCATAATTCATGATTCATGATTCAATTCATGATTCATGATTCATGATTCATGATTCAATTCATGTTTCATGATGCATGATTCAATTCATGATTCATGATTCATGATTCATAATTCATGATTCAATTCAGGATTCATAATTCATGATTCATGATTCAATTCATGATTCATGATTCATGATTCATGATTCAATTCATGTTTCATGATGCATGATTCAATTCATGATTCATGATTCATTTCATGATTCATGATTCATGATTCATGATTCATGATTCAATTCATGATTCATGTTTCAATTCATGTTTCATGATTCATGTTTCGATTCATGATTTATAATTCGATTCATGATTCATAATTCAATTCATGATTCATGATTCATGATACAATTCATGATTCATGATTCATGATTCAATTCATGATTCATGATTCAATTCATGATTCAATTCATGATTCATGATTCAATTCATGATTCATGATTCAATTCATGATTCATGATTCATGATTCAATTCATGATTCATGATTCAATTCATGATTCAAGATTCAATTCATGATTCGAATCCTGATTCAATTTATGATTCATGACTTGATTTATGATTCATGATTCATGATTCATGATTCAATTCATGATTCATGATTCATGATTCATGATTCATGATTCAATTCATGATTCATGATTCATGATTCAATTCATGATTCAAGATTCGATTCATGATTCATGATTCAAATCATGATTCATGATTCATGATTCATGATTCAATTCATGATTCATGATTCATGATTCAATTCATGATTCATGAGTCATGATTCGATTCATGATTCATGATTCATGATTCAATTCAGGATTCATAATTCATGATTCAATTCAGGATTCATAATTCATGATTCATGATTCGATTCATGATTCATGATTCATGATTCGATTCATGATTTATGATTCATGATTCAATCCATGATTCATAATTAATGATTCATGATTCATTTCATGATTCATGATTCATGATTCAATTCATGATTCAATTCATGATTCATGATTCATGATTCAATTTATGATTCATGATTCATGATTTAAATCATGATTCAATTCATGATTCATGATTCAATTCATGATTCATGATTCAATTCATGATTCAAATTATGATTCATGATTCAATTCATGATTCATGATTCATGATTCAATTCATGATTCATGATTCATGATTCGATTCATGATTCATGATTCAATTCAAGATTCATGATTCATGATTCATGATTCAATTCCTGATTCATGATTCAATTCATGATTCATGATTCATGATTCGATTCATGATTCATGATTCAATTCATGATTCATAATTCATGATTCATAATTCAATTCATGATTCATGATTCAAGATTCATGATTCATGATTCAATTCATGATTCATGATTCATGATTCATGATTCATGATTCAATTCATAACTCATGATTCATGATTCATGATTCATGATTCATGATTCAATTCATGATTCATGATTTGATTCATGATTCTTGATTCATGATTCATGATTCAATTCATGATTCATGATTCATGATTAAATTCATGATTCAAGATTTGATTCATGATTCATGATTCAAATCATGATTCATGATTCATGATTCATGATTCGATTCATGATTCATGATTCATATCATGATTCATGATTCATGATTCATGATTCAATTCATGATTCATGATTCATGATTCAATTCATGATTCATGAGTCATGATTCGATTCATGATTCATGATTTATGATTCAATTCATGATTCATAATTCATGATTCAATTCATGATTCATAATTCATGATTCATGATTCAATTCATGATTCATGATTCATGATTCATGATTCAATTCATGTTTCATGATGCATGATTCAATTCATGATTCATGATTCAATTCATGATTCATGATTCATGATTCATGATTCATGATTTATGATTCAATTCATGATTCATAATTCATGATTCAATTCATGATTCATAATTCATGATTCATGATTCAATTCATGATACATGATTCGATTCATGATTCATGATTCAATTCATGATTCATGATTCATGATTCATGATTCATGATTCAATTCATGTTTCATGATTCATGATTCGATTCATGATTTATGATTTGATTCATGATTCATGATTCAATTCATGATTCATGATTCATGATTCAATTCATGATTCATGATTCAATTCATGATTCAATTCATGATTCATGATTCAATTCATGATTCATGATTCGATTCATGATTCATGATTCATAATTCAATTCATGATTCATGATTTAATTCATGATTCAATTCATGATTCATGATTCATGATTCAATTCATGATTCATGATTCAATTCATGATTCATGATTCAATTCATGATTCGAATCCTGATTCAATTTATGATTTATGATTTGATTTATGATTCATGATTCATGATTCATGATTCATGTCATGATTCATGATTCATGATTCAATTCATGATTCATGATTCATGATTCAATTCATGATTCATGATTCATGATTCATGATTCAATTCATGATTCATGATTCATGATTCATGATTCAATTCATGATTCATGATTCATGATTCAATTCATGATTCGATTCATGATTTTTGATTCCTGATTCATGATTCGATTCATGATTCATGATTCATGATTCAATTCATGTTTCATGATTCATGATTCATGATTCATGATTCAATTCATGATTCAGGATCCATGATTTATGATTCATGATTCAATTCATGATTCATGATTCATGATTCATGATTCATGATTCAATTCATGATTCATGATTCATGATTCATGATTCATGATTCAATTCATGATTCATGATTCATGATTCAATTCATGATTCATGATTCATGATTCAATTCATGATTCATGATTCATGATTCAATTCATGATTCGATTCATGATTTTTGATTCATGATTCATGATTCGATTCATGATTCATGATTCATGATTCATGATTCATGATTCATGATTCAATTCATGTTTCATGATTCATGATTCATGATTCATGATTCAATTCATGATTCATGATTCATGATTTATGATTCATGATTCAATTCATGATTCATGATTCATGATTCATGATTCATGATTCAATTCATGATTCATGATTCAATTCATGTTTCATGTTTCATGATTCATGATTCATGATTCAATTCATGATTCATGATTCATGATTTATGATTCAGTTCACAATTTATGATTCATGATTCATGATTCAATTCATGATTCATCATTCGATTCATGATTCTTGACTCATGATTAATGATTCATTTCATGATTCATGATTCATGATTCAATTCATGATTCATTTCATGATTCATGATTCATGATTCAATTCATGATTCAATTCATGATTCATGATTCATGATTCAATTTATGATTCATGATTCATGATTTAAATCATGAATCAATTCATGATTCATGATTCAATTCATGATTCAAATTATGATTCATGATTCATGATTCAATTCATGATTCATGATTCATGATTTAATTCATGATTCATGATTCATGATTCATTTCATGATTCATGATTCATGATTCAATTCAAGATTCATGATTCATGATTCAATTCCTGATTCATAATTCAATTCATGATTCATGATTCATGATTCGATTCATGATTCAAGATTCATGATTCAATTCAAGATTCATGATTCATGATTCAATTCCTGATTCATGATTCATTTCATGAATCATAATTCATGATTCATAATTCAATTCATGATTCATGATTCAAGATTCATGATTCATGATTCAATTCATGATTCATGATTCATGATTCATGATTCAATTCATAATTCATGATTCATGATTCATGATTCATGATTCATGATTCAATTCATGATTCGATTCATGATTCTTGATTCATGATTCATGATTCAATTCATGATTCATGATTCATGATTCATGATTAAATTCATGATTCAAGATTCGATTCATGATTCATGATTCAAATCATGATTCATGATTCATGATTCATGATTCAATTCATGATTCATGATTCATGATTCAATTCATGATTCATGAGTCATGATTCGATTCATGATTCATGATTTATGATTCAATTCATGATTCATAATTCATGATTCAATTTAGGATTCATAATTCATGATTCATGATTCAATTCATGATTCATGATTCATGATTCATGATTCAATTCATGTTTCATGATGCATGATTCAATTCATGATTCATGATTCATGATTCATAATTCATGATTCAATTCAGGATTCATAATTCATGATTCATGATTGAATTCATGATTCATGATTCATGATTCATGATTCAATTCATGTTTCATGATGCATGATTTAATTCATGATTCATGATTCATTTCATGATTCATGATTCATGATTCATGATTCATGATTCAATTCATGATTCATGTTTCAATTCATGTTTCATGATTCATGTTTCGATTCATGATTTATGATTCGATTCATGATTCATGATTCAATTCATGATTCATGATTCATGATTCAATTCATGATTCATGATTCATGATTCAATTCATGATTCATGATTCAATTCATGATTCAATTCATGATTCATGATTCAATTCATGATTCATGATTCAATTCATGATTCATGATTCATGATTCAATTCATGATTCATGATTCAATTCATGATTCAAGATTCAATTCATGATTCGAATCCTGATTCAATTTATGATTCATGACTTGATTTATGATTCATGATTCATGATTCATGATTCAATTCATGATTCATGATTCATGATTCATGATTCATGATTCAATTCATGATTCATGATTCATGATTCAATTCATGATTCAAGATTCGATTCATGATTCATGATTCAAATCATGATTCATGATTCATGATTCATGATTCAATTCATGATTCATGATTCAATTCATGATTCATGAGTCATGATTCGATTCATGATTCATGATTTATCATTCAATTCATGATTCATAATTCATGATTCAATTCAGGATTCATAATTCATGATTCATGATTCAATTCATGATTCATGATTCATGATTCATGATTCAATTCATGTTTCATGATGCATGATTCAATTCATGATTCATGATTCAATTCATGATTCATGATTCATGATTCATGATTCATGATTCATGTTTCAATTCATGTTTCATGATTCATGTTTCGATTCCTGATTTATGATTCGATTCATGATTCATGATTCAATTCATGATTCATGATTCATGATTCAATTCATGATTCATGATTCATGATTCAATTCATGATTCATGATTCAATTCATGATTCAATTCATGATTCATGATTCAATTCATGATTCATGATTCAATTCATGATTCATGATTCATGATTCAATTCATGATTCATGATTCAATTCATGATTCAAGATTCAATTCATGATTCGAATCCTGATTCAATTTATGATTCATGACTTGATTTATGATTCATGATTCATGATTCATGATTCAATTCATGATTCATGATTCATGATTCATGATTCATGATTCATGATTCAATTCATGATTCATGATTCATGATTCATGATTCAATTCATGATTCATGATTCATGATTCAATTCATGATTCATGATTCATGATTCAATTCATGATTCATGATTCAATTCATGATTCGATTCATGATTTTTGATTCATGATTCATGATTCGATTCATGATTCATGATTCATGATTCAATTCATGTTTCATGATTCATTATTCATGATTCATGATTCATGATTCAATTCATGTTTCATGATTCATGATTCGATTCATGATTCATGATTCAATTCATGATTCATGATTCGATTCATGATTCATGATTCGATTCATGATTTATGATTCATGATTCAATCCATGATTCATGATTAATGATTCATGATTCATTTCATGATTCATGATTCATGATTCAATTCATGATTCAATTCATGATTCATGATTCATGATTCAATTTATGATTCATGATTCATGATTTAAATCATGATTCAATTCATGATTCATGATTCAATTCATGATTCATGATTCAATTCATGATTCAAATTATGATTCATGATTCAATTCATGATTCATGATTCATGATTCAATTCATGATTCATGATTCATGATTCGATTCATGATTCATGATTCAATTCAAGATTCATGATTCATGATTCATGATTCAATTCCTGATTCATGATTCAATTCATGATTCATGATTCATGATTCGATTCATGATTCATGATTCAATTCATGATTCATAATTCATGATTCATAATTCAATTCATGATTCATGATTCAAGATTCATGATTCATGATTCAATTCATAATTCATGATTCATGATTCATGATTCATGATTCAATTCATGATTCATGATTCGATTCATGATTCTTGATTCATGATTCATGATCCAATTCATGATTCATGATTCATGATTAAATTCATGATTCAAGATTTGATTCATGATTCATGATTCAATTCATGATTCATGAGTCATGATTCGATTCATGATTCATGATTTATGATTCAATTCATGATTCATAATTCATGATTCAATTTAGGATTCATAATTCATGATTCATGATTCAATTCATGATTCATGATTCATGATTCATGATTCAATTCATGTTTCATGATGCATGATTCAATTCATGATTCATGATTCATGATTCATAATTCATGATTCAATTCAGGATTCATAATTCATGATTCATGATTGAATTCATGATTCATGATTCATGATTCATGATTCAATTCATGATTCATGTTTCAATTCATGTTTCATGATTCATGTTTCGATTCATGATTTATGATTCGATTCATGATTCATGATTCAATTCATGATTCATGATTCATGATTCAATTCATGATTCATGATTCATGATTCAATTCATGATTCATGATTCAATTCATGATTCATGATTCAATTCATGATTCATGATTCAATTCATGATTCATGATTCATGATTCAATTCATGATTCATGATTCAATTCATGATTCAAGATTCAATTCATGATTCGAATCCTGATTCAATTTATGATTCATGACTTGATTTATGATTCATGATTCATGATTCATGATTCAATTCATGATTCATGATTCATGATTCATGATTCATGATTCAATTCATGATTCATGATTCATGATTCAATTCATGATTCAAGATTCGATTCATGATTCATGATTCAAATCATGATTCATGATTCATGATTCATGATTCAATTCATGATTCATGATTCAATTCATGATTCATGAGTCATGATTCGATTCATGATTCATGATTTATCATTCAATTCATGATTCATAATTCATGATTCAATTCAGGATTCATAATTCATGATTCATGATTCAATTCATGATTCATGATTCATGATTCATGATTCAATTCATGTTTCATGATGCATGATTCAATTCATGATTCATGATTCAATTCATGATTCATGATTCATGATTCATGATTCAATTCATGATTCATGTTTCAATTCATGTTTCATGATTCATGTTTCGATTCCTGATTTATGATTCGATTCATGATTCATGATTCAATTCATGATTCATGATTCATGATTCAATTCATGATTCATGATTCATGATTCAATTCATGATTCATGATTCAATTCATGATTCAATTCATGATTCATGATTCAATTCATGATTCATGATTCAATTCATGATTCATGATTCATGATTCAATTCATGATTCATGATTCAATTCATGATTCAAGATTCAATTCATGATTCGAATCCTGATTCAATTTATGATTCATGACTTGATTTATGATTCATGATTCATGATTCATGATTCAATTCATGATTCATGATTCATGATTCATGATTCATGATTCAATTCATGATTCATGATTCATGATTCATGATTCATGATTCAATTCATGATTCATGATTCATGATTCAATTCATGATTCATGATTCATGATTCAATTCATGATTCATGATTCATGATTCAATTCATGATTCGATTCATGATTTTTGATTCATGATTCATGATTCGATTCATGATTCATGATTCATGATTCAATTCATGTTTCATGATTCATTATTCATGATTCATGATTCATGATTCAATTCATGTTTCATGATTCATGATTCGATTCATGATTCATGATTCAATTCATGATTCATGATTCGATTCATGATTCATGATTCATGATTCGATTCATGATTTATGATTCATGATTCAATCCATGATTCATGATTAATGATTCATGATTCATTTCATGATTCATGATTCATGATTCAATTCATGATTCAATTCATGATTCATGATTCATGATTCAATTTATGATTCATGATTCATGATTTAAATCATGATTCAATTCATGATTCATGATTCAATTCATGATTCATGATTCAATTCATGATTCAAATTATGATTCATGATTCAATTCATGATTCATGATTCATGATTCAATTCATGATTCATGATTCATGATTCGATTCATGATTCATGATTCAATTCAAGATTCATGATTCATGATTCATGATTCAATTCCTGATTCATGATTCAATTCATGATTCATGATTCATGATTCGATTCATGATTCATGATTCAATTCATGATTCATAATTCATGATTCATAATTCAATTCATGATTCATGATTCAAGATTCATGATTCATGATTCAATTCATAATTCATGATTCATGATTCATGATTCATGATTCGATTCATGATTCTTGATTCATGATTCATGATTCAATTCATGATTCATGATTCATGATTAAATTCATGATTCAAGATTTGATTCATGATTCATGATTCAAATCATGATTCATGATTCATGATTCGATTCATGATTCATGATTCATATCATGATTCATGATTCATGATTCAATTCATGATTCATGATTCATGATTCAATTCATGATTCATGAGTCATGATTCGATTCATGATTCATGATTTATGATTCAATTCATGATTCATAATTCATGATTCAATTCATGATTCATAATTCATGATTCATGATTCAATTCATGATTCATGATGCATGATTCAATTCATGATTCATGTTTCAATTCATGTTTCATGATTCATGTTTCGATTCATGATTTATGATTCGATTCATGATTCATGATTCAATTCATGATTCATGATTCAATTCATGATTCATGATTCAATTTATGATTCATGATTCAATTCATGATTCAAGATTCAATTCATGATTCGAATCCTGATTCAATTTATGATTCATGACTTGATTTATGATTCATGATTCATGATTCATGTCATGATTCATGATTCATGATTCATGATTCAATTCATGATTCATGATTCATGATTAAATTCATGATTCAAGATTCGATTCATGATTCATGATTCAAATCATGATTCATGATTCATGATTCATGATTCAATTCATGATTCATGATTCATGATTCAATTCATGATTCATGAGTCATGATTCGATTCATGATTCATGATTTATGATTCAATTCATGATTCATAATTCATGATTCAATTCATGATTCATAATTCATGATTCATGATTCAATTCATGATTCATGATTCATGATTCAATTCATGTTTCATGATGCATGATTCAATTCATGATTCATGATTCAATTCATGATTCATGATTCATGATTCAATTCATGATTCAAGATTCGATTCATGATTCGAATCCTGATTCAATTTATGATTCATGACTTTATTTATGATTCATGATTCATGATTCATGATTCAATTCATGATTCATGATTCATGATTCATGATTCATGATTCAATTCATGATTCATGATTCATGATTCAATTCATGATTCAAGATTCGATTCATGATTCATGATTCAAATCATGATTCATGATTCATGATTCATGATTCAATTCATGATTCATGATTCAATTCATGATTCATGAGTCATGATTCGATTCATGATTCATGATTTATCATTCAATTCATGATTCATAATTCATGATTCAATTCAA